>NC_064287.1:9519791-9728769 GCF_019186545.1 Solanum stenotomum
TTGTTTGGGGGTATGTATAAAATTATATTTCAAATTTAAAATTTTAATTTTTTTTTTGAATGGGTAGGGTCGGGTACGGGGTATGAGTAAGGTAAGAAAAAAAATTAAAGGATGAAGTAGAGTTTTGGAAAATGTTTTCTTTAATTTTGGAAGGGAATTTATTTTCCTTAAATTTGAGGAAAATGAGTTGATTTGGAAAATATTTTTCAGAAAATATTTTCCTCCATACCAAACACACCCTTAAGCACTGGGAAAAACCATACCAAACACACCCTTAAGCATTGGGTTGTTTGATATTTGAGATGGGATAAATAAAATTATCTCATAGAATTAGTTAGTTCACTATTTAATAATTCTAATTAAACGCAAAAAAATAACCGTGCATTTTATTATTAGATTATTCCTTATATTTCGTACCAATCGAGTTTTTATACTTGATAGTACATGTTACATATAACTTCTACTTTTTATAATAATAATAACAATAATAACAATAATAATAATAATAATAATAATTAAAAAAACATGGTGTAAATGTACTTGAAATGATTTTAAAATGACATATTTTTTTTATCTCTAGCGTCATTTTAAGACTCAAAATTGCCTCTCAATTAATGAATACAATTTTATGATATTTAATTAAATTTAAATTAAATACAATATATTTGTTTGTTGGTTCACATAAAATTGTAACCCAACCTATCCATGCCCAAACCCCACAAAATTCATTTGTTGAGTCATTGACGAGTTGGGTCCTTTGGGGTTGAGTCAACCTATCCATGAAAACAACATCATGGATAAAGGTCACATGTTTGATTAAATATAATTAAATGTCATATAATTTTGTCATTATTGATGGGCCATCTAAGCATGAAAACAACATCATGGATAAATTTTATCCAATGTAAAAAAAGCCATCTCCGATCTATTTTTATTTTACTCATTATTCTCTATTTACAGAGTAAAATAGAAAATGAGTTCTCCAAACACTCTCTATTTCACTCTCTATATTTCATTTATAGAGAGGTGAATAGTAGTACTACTCACACTCGTTATTTCACTTTTTGATTATTTTATTATTATTTCTATTATATAATATTTATAATTAACATACTATAAATCATATAAGACCATTAAATAAATCTCTAATATTCGTAATTCCTTTTTAATGTAATATAACATTTTAAAAAAATATATTATTTAATATATACTACTTTCATACCGAATAAATAATATTTCAATTTTTTTTAATTTTTCGTCAATTTAAGTGATATAATTTAAAATTGTTATTTTTCACTATGAATAATGCACAAAATTTATATGATAAGATTAAAATTTTAATTAAAAATACAACACATAACATGATAATTTAAATACAAGAAAACAAAAAAATGCTCATTTTGAACTCATTATGCTTTAATAGAGCATTTAGAGCAATGTACTAATTTTGATAGTTGAGTATTTATATAATGTTTATGTAATTGTATCATTAATGATTTTAATTTTTCTTTAATATGTATAATATATAATATTTGCTTGCAATTTATGTTATCAAGAAATTTAGAATAAAATATTATTTTATGTTAAATAAAGAATTTGATTTTTTTTTATATTACATGAAAATTATATAGAGTGATTGTTTGAAAGAAAGAATGAAAGGAGTTATATATGAAATATGAAAATAAAATAGAAATAATAATATAATATTGATAAAAGAGAAGAAGATGCCTTTTTAGAGACTAAAATAAAGAATTAAATTGGAGTTAATTGTGTTAAAAATAGAGAACTCTATATTTGGAGAGTTTAATAGAGAATAAGATTGGAGATTCTTTTGATCGAAGAAAATAATTTGATTCAATAGGCGGATGAAAAACATTTTGAAGCATTTTGACATAACAATTTTTTATCCCTTTTATTTTTATTTTCATATTAGAAACTAATCTCTATTTGATCCTGCAAAAAATGACCCTCTATAAGTGTCTTAACATGCATTTTCTCTCCTTCCAACTTACCTTTTTTTTTTTTTTACTAATTTATATTGGAGTTGGACTAAATCTAGATTTTCATTGGAAAGTCTCAGATTTGGAGGTAATACACTCCCTAACAAAGATGACTCTATATTCATGGAAGACTCAAACTGACACCTATGATAAAGAATGAAGAAATACTTACCACTCTACCGCAAACTTTTGTTGGTCCTTCCAACTCACTTTATTTTATTACTCTCTTAACTACTTTCAGAAAAATGTCATATACTTTTCAGTTCTCTTCACCGTTGCAAAGCATACTTGTAAAGTGTTAGTAATAATTTCTACAACTTCACCTTAACGAAAGTCTCTAAGTACTCCATGTACTAAAAATGGAAAGAAATAATTATAATGTGATGTTGGCTTCACTACCTTAAAGTTGGTTGCTGAAAGGTATACTTATTCTCACTAGTCACTAATCACTATCATGCAGTTTTTAGAGCCACCTGATTTAACTTGCCTTGAAAGAATGGATAATCACTACCTTAAAGTTGTTAAGTATAGTCACCTTCAAAGATTTCACTACTCACCAATGACCTTGCCACCTGATTTACCTAAAAATGAAACGAGTTCTCTACATCTATCATAACTACATTCACTCGTCTCTAATTGCCCCAATCAATCAACAACAAAAACATCTTTTATCGTCAATAAATATGCATATTAACGAAGGATGCTAGAGTCTTTACCAACATTAGTTAATTGTTATTGAATTTAATATTGTAGCTACAGATGTTAGGTGCATTTACAAAGAGTACTAAAATGTAATTATTCTTAGATAACAAATATTATTTCTAAAAAAATATATATTTAGCAGCAATTAAGATATTATCATTGATTAATTACCACTAAATATCAATTTTAATGTAGTGTAAGATAATTTTTCAGGGTTCAATTATTTGAATCTAAAGTTAAAACTTGATTTTAAAAAATTACAATAGAAATATTTTTCTAATTTTCTAATTTTTTAGATTCCATTGAATTATATCAAATTACACTAAATATCATTTTTAATGTAGTGTAAGCTAATTTTTCAGGGTTCAGTTAATTAAATCTAAAGTTAAAACTTGATTTAAAAAAATTAAAATAGAAATAATTTGATAATTTTTTTTAGATTCCATTGAATTGTATCGAATTCATCTAGGGTGAAGTGATTGTCGAAAGCAGACTTTTCTCATTTTAAAGAGAGTTAACCAACGAGAGTTGTGGTCCAGTGGTAAGTACCTTTTCATTCTTAATCAAAGGTTTTGGGTTCGAGACTCTTTAAATACGGAGTAATCTTTATTAGAGAGTGCTTTATTCCTGATGTGGGACTTCCTGACACAAATACGGATTTAGTTAGACTTCAATATTGATACCGAACACTCAGTGAAAAAGAGAGTGAAACTTTCGTTTGATCATAGATTTTCAAAAAAAAAATTATACAAGAGGAAACTGCTCGAATGGTAAGCACCCCTCACTTCCAACCCGAAGATTGCGAGTTCGAGTCACCAAGGAAGCAAAAGGGGTGGGAGCTCTTAGGGAGGGAAAAAAAAAAAAAAAAAAAAAAATTATTTGTTCAATTTTTGAAAATTTATCTTCAAAATAATTCTGTATTAATATCCCACGAACACGACCGTGTAGTCTTGTTGCTTCCACTTGAATAATGTATACTATATATGCAAGGAAATAAACCAAAATGTAGTTATGTACATTAGTACCACTTTGCAGTAACATGTTGCTAGCCACTTTGAAGTAAAATGTTGCTAGCCACTTGAGAGAGTGGGCAATTCAGATTCCGGTATAATATTTCCTCCATTTAAAAAAGAGTAGCCTAGTTTAACTTGATACGGAATTTAAGAAAATAAATAAAACTTTTGAATCTTGTGGTCCTAAATTAAAGTTATGTCAAATGTACAAAATTGTCCTTTAATCTCATGGTCTTAAACATGCCACGTGAAAAGCTGAAAGTAAAATGTTACCAAAAAAAGAAATAGGTCATTCTTTTTTAAACAAATTAAAAAGAAAATGAGGTTATTTTTTTAAAAACGGAGAGAGTAATTAATTACTAGTACTATTTACTACTCTTATCACACAGTTTTTCAGCCACATGTGCTGCATGCATTAAAAGATTGGGCTTGATTTTGATGTGTCATCCCAATAGCAATTTGAGTTTATAGCTTAAACAAAAAGGTGATTTTCTATTTTTGTTGAAAGGATAACTCACTCATACTCCCTTTGAAGGGTGTGTTTTGTTATGATGTGCAATAATTTTTCCCTCTCAATTATCTTTTCTCAAACATTCATTCTTAAGGAGAAAAAGAAATATATCTTCAACACATCTCTTGTTTCTTGATGTAATTCACTGGCATGGCTGTTAGCACAAGTTAACAAAAGTATCAATCACATTGCACAAGTTAACATATAATTTAAAATCACATTGCACAAGTTAACATAATTTTCAATCACATTGCACAAGTTAACATAATTATCAATCACATTGTCACATCATTCAATTAGGACTCCACCATCGTATTGTTGGAAGGAGAGTTGTGGAAGACTGAAGACGACAATAATTCAAATTCAAATTCAAATTATAATATATAGTACTGTAAAGGCATTTCCTTCTTCATTTTTTTTAATCTTCATATTGCCAACGCAAATGTTTCGCTAAAAGAAATAACGAATTAGTGATGGATAAAATTTTATAACTAAACACCAAATTTTATATCAATCTCATTTAGTTATAAATTAGCAACATATTATGTAAAAAGAAAAAACTACATAATTAGATATATTTCACTATTATATATTCTACTGATTTTGACGCATGTGCGTTGCACGTGAATATCAAACCATGCACCACACTATTTTTAAAAATAACGTGAATATTATTAAAAAAATTAGTCACTCTTAAAATCTCTTAGTTACACCTCTTAAATATACTTTCTCCTCCATTCTCTATAGTGCATTACTTTGTTATTATTGTATTGTTGGTGTTCTTACTATTAATATAATACTAGTATACGTACCTGCGCGATGCGCGGATAATATTAAAGAAAATAATTTCATTATATTTTTACTCGATTATATAGTATACACTTGTCTACATGAAAAAAAAATCATTTGAATTAATGTATCAACTATGACACAATTTATCATGAAATTTTAAGTTGTAAGGAGCATCAAATCTTACCTGAATTACCTATATAAAATTAAATAGATAATGGATACGAAATGCTCAATAAGAATTAAATCATCATCTAATACTTTATATTTTCGTTGTGTTAAATTTTATGGTCGAAAAACTGAATAACTCTATGTAACTCAATTTTAACGATTATTGTAGACGTGCTTTGAAAATGAATTGATATCTCAAAAAATATATATAGTTAATTGAATTGCTTCCAAATGGAATCTAATAACAGGAATAGTGAATCATTTCATGAAAAATAAATATTAACACATAAATCAACTTTTATATATAAATATGTATAGCATAGTTTGATCCCATTAATGACCATATATTTCATGTCGATAAAAAAAATATTGCCTTTGAGTTTTTTTAGTTGCTTCACATAATTATGTGGACAATATGTAAAACTACTTTTAAATAGAAGAAAATGTATTTTTTTTTTGTGATTGGAAGAACTCAAAAGTTTCTCCTTCCTAAAAAAATCTTTATGTTATTTTTACGTTTATATTATTATGATTTAATTTGTAGAATGACTCTTAAATTTACTGTATTGATATTTTTTATTATATTAAAATAAGTATGTTCATATTATATCAATACTTAATATTTTATTTGATTAATCTATGTATGATATTAATTAAAATTTATGATATGTACTTTTTATTTGAATAAAAATTTTAAATATTTTTTTATAATAGACATTTAAAATAGTTTGTCTCTATAAAAAAAATTTAAATATTAAAAAATACATTGATACCTGTTTTTTTTTTTTTTTGTAATTTGTCTCGCAAATGTACTTTTAAAAAAAGACTAATCAACCAAATAAAAGTAATTTTTGAATGAATTTAGTCAAATAAACTTTTTTTTTAAAAGCTATTTTATTAAAAAAATAAAATAAAATATTTTTAGTCTGCTTTGCCAAACATGTATCATTGTCTATTACTCTTTTTTTAAAACTATACCGTAGATATATTTGTTTAATTATTTTAATATTCTTTAATTTCTTAATCAACTGTTTACCATTCTTCAAAAAAAAAAATGTGTCTAGTTTATCACAAGCAAACTAAAAGCAGATATGAGGTCATCGAACTTAAAGCTTTTATAGCCATTTTATTTTTAAGTTTGTCTTAATTAATTTCTTAAATATATACAAATAAATAGATTTAAAACTAAATACTATCACCAAATGTTGTTATATTAATTTAAAACCAATAAAATACATAATATCATTTTATTACTAAGTGACTTTCTATTATTTTGCACTTGACTGCATGTTAATTCTAACTTTTCTTTCGATATTGATAAGTAAATAATTTTTCTTTGATTTAAAATTTTATTTATTTATGTTCTTTCATTCTATTCCTTTGATTCTTTCATTATTTAAATTTGTTAATAATAATTTTAGGATTATTTAGTACGCATTAAATAATAGTGTAAATAATAAATGAAAATACACATACAACTGCCTAAATGTAATCTTCAATTAATACGCATAAATTTGTTAATAATAATTGTACTATTATTTAATACGCATAAAATATAATAGTATATATAATAAATGAAAATACGCATATAACTTCTTAAATTTAATCTTCAATTAAAATCCACTTAGATACATCATAAGTTAATATAATATAATACTAACTAATCCCACTTTACATAAAATACAAACTAATCTAACAACATATATGCTTTACAATTTATAGTTAATTTTTACAATATTTTATTGTGCTAAATTTATTTTTGTTATACCTCTTTTTAAAACTAATTAAATTTTATCAGATTTAGAGTTACATATTTATAATTTTTGTGCTTAAGTCTGAGACAATTTATTTTAATTTTTAGTGTTATTAATCATCCATTATTGCTCATTAACTCTACTTTATCAAAAGAAGTACTTCAAAATGGTATCTATTTAATATCATAACTATAATTTTATTTTAAAAAATTTATGAAAATATAAAGACTCGATAGAAACCACATTAGAAGGGAAGAAAATAAATATAAAAAATGACATTACACACTCCATGCTGTTTTTTTAACATGTACAATTTGCAAATTAATCAAACAAATTTGCATGAATTAATTAGCTCATCCCATAATTTATCAAATATCTGTAAATTGAAATAAACAACTGACTAATTTTTTCATTTATTCTTCATTAATTACCTCTTTTTTGTGTGTTCTCCCTTTACAACACAATATTTATTGATGTATTGACATCAAATATACACCTTCTCTATCCAGCTTTATATATATGTAATCACAATATAATTAGACAAAAAAATTACTTTAACTTAAATAACAGAGTACGATCCATGAATATTATGCTATCAACTTATTAAAATTGAATGTTTTTCTTCCGAAGTTTGATAAGTTACATTTATGTGCATATGTAAAATTTGAAGTAGAAAAAATTTCGACATAAAACATAAAATAGAAAAACAACGTTTTCAATATAAACCAAATAGGTTGAAAGCTTTGTTCAACACGCGTTGGACCCCACTTTTTCAACTTTCTAAAAAGTAAGCTATCAGTTCAAAAGTAGCTTTTACACTTCCCAAAATTTCAAAAAGCTATCACTTTATGTTTTAGATAAAAATATTATTTATAATCTACTTTATTAATATATTTTTAGTTAGTTTATAGTTTTCAATGTTTAAATATTTTATTTTTAATTTGGGCTTGTAAAATTTTGTAAATATTATATATATAATTTTATTTTATTTATAGATAAAAAAAATTTATTTATAATCTACTTTGTTAATATATTTTTAGTTAGTTTATAGTTTTCAATGTTTATATATTTTATTTTTAATTTGGGCTTGTAAAACTTTGTAAATATTATATATATAATTTTATTTTATTTATAGATAAAAAAATATTACTTATAATCTACTTTGTTAATATATTTTTAGCTAGTTTATAGCTTTCAATTTTATATATTTTATTTCAAATTTGGGCTTGTAAAATTTTGTAAATATTATATATGTAATTTTATTTTATTTATAGATAAAAAATATTATAAACTTTGTTAATATATTTTTAGTTAGTTTATAGTTTTCAATGTTTATATATTTTATTTCAAATTTGGGTTTGTAAAATTTTGTAAATATTATATATATAAATTTATTTTATTTATAGATAAAAAAATATTATGACTTTGTTAATATATTTTTAGTTAGTTTATAGTTTTCAATGTTTATATATTTTATTTCAAATTTGGGCTTGTAAAATTTTGTAAATATTATATATATAATTTTATTTTATTTATAGATAAAAAAATATTACTTATAATCTACTTTGTTCATATATTTTTAGTTAGTTTATAGCTTTCAATGTTTATATATTTTATTTCAAATTTGGGTTTGTAAAATTTTGTAAATATTATATATATAATTTTATTTCATTTATAGATAAAAAAAATATTACTATAGTCTACTTTGTTAATATATTTTTAGTTAGTTTATAGCTTTCAATATTTATATATTTTATTTCAAATTTGGGCTTGTAAAATTTTGTAACTATTATATGTATAATTTTATTTTATTTATAGATAAAAAATATTATTTATAATCTACTTTGTAAATATATTTTTAGTTAGTTTATAATTTTAATGTTTATATATTTTATTTCAAATTTGGGCTTGTAAAATTTTGTTATATATAATTTTATTTTATTTATAGATAAAAAAATATTACCTATAATCTACTTTGTTAATATATTTTATCTAGCTTATAGTTTTCAATGTTTATATATTTTATTTCAAATTTGGGCTTGCAAAATTTGTAAATATTTTATTTTGTATTAAGATCCGAAGTTACAATTATATTGTTATAGTTTTCAAATTTGAAGTTAATAATTTACTTTGTAAATATTTCGTTTTGTATTCAGTTTGACTGTATCCTTTAATCTTATTAATTTAACATAATGAATGTTGATATTTCAAAAAAATATATTTTGTACTCATGTGACGAAAATTCTATTCATTTAATGTTTCTTAAGTTTAGCTTATCACACAGGTAGGTGAAAATATATTTGATCTCTTTTTCAAACACCATTAAGTTGTAAAAAACCGAAAAAACCAAAAAACCGAAAAAAACTGAAAGAGCCGACTAAAACCGAAACCGAAAAAACCGACTTTGCGTGGTTTGATTTGGTCTTTAGATTTAATAAACCGACATAATTGGTTTAGGTTTTTTTTAATGAAAAACCAAACCAAACCGACCTATGTACACCCCTACTTCTAAGTCATCAAGAATCGTGGTTGAGTTCAAAGGTTAGTTTTTTCTTGATTTTATTTTGTTAGCTTTTCGTAGAAAGAAGCAATTTAACTTATGATAATGGAGGTTTTTTTTCCAAACATGAAGAACAATAATAAAGAACAAGACAATTGAGTTAATATTTATTTTTTCAAGTTTATTTTAACACATGACCAATTTTTATTGGTCAGTGTAGTCTAAAAACTGCACCCACGCGCCTAACATAGGTGAAGTCACGAACTCGGCCACGTAGGCCGAAAAGTGGTAAAAAATTAACTAAAAAATAAGTTCGGGGGGGAGGGGGGGGGGTGATAGGACCTTAGTAAAGGTTAGGTGTGTCTCAGGGATTTTGGGCATAGGCTGGGGGAGGGGGGTACTTATGCATTTTCCCTAAATATGTTGATTATTGTGAAACAAATTTACAAAAAGAAAAAGAGTACGCTTATGGAGATGATGCGACACTTTGCAGTAGTCCAAAAAATTTGATTTCTTATAATACGTTCCAGTTCTACTTGGTAAGAATTTGATTGTTTATTTGTTTTTTAAGTATCTTATGTGTATAAAATTGGTATACAAATATTTGACATAATCTTTGTTTGATTATAAAACAATTATTACCTAAAGTGTCCTTCCAAAAACTATTCATGGATAATGAATTCGTCGAATTTGAAATTTGAATCAATCTGGACTTTTCAAGATCCATAAATTTTGTGGGAACCACACGTGTTCGGTGAGGGACAAAGTTTATGCAAGGCGTCAAGGAATAATTGACATAGAAGTTGTCATTATATTGGATAAGTTTGTCAATCCAAAGACAATATAAAACCCTAAGGATATTGCCAAAGACATGTTGAAGTCACATGTTGTTTTGTTGACATACAAGTAGTCATGGTGAACTAAGGAAAAAACAATAAAAATATTGTGTGGAGACCTAGCTGAATCATATGCAAAACTTTCAGGTTATTTCTACATTTTGGAGAACTATCCTAGTTCTATTGTAAGCTTGGAGAGTAAAGAAGGTGATAGATTTATATATGCATTTGTTGCGTTGGAAGCATCTATTAGGGGATGGGAGTATTGTAGGCCAGTAGTTGTTGTTGACGAGGAAGACTTGAAGACTCATATGGTGGGACAATTCTGATTGCAAGCACAATAGATCCAAGAGGTTTGATTTAAATGTTGTTGTTTAAATAATAGTATAATTTTGGTATATAAATTGGTTTTGATGTGTATGAATTAAGTATATTTTTTTGTAATGAAACATGTCACATACTTTTGCGTACGCTATAATATATATTTTGAAAATGATGCATCATGGACCTGGATCTTTGAAAGATTTAAGGACGCATTTGAAGAAAGAGAGAATGTGTTTTTATGTCTGATAGGAATGAAAGCATATGGAAGGGAACTGCAAGTATATCTTTGTTTAGATCATTATGCTTGCATTTTGCATTTGTGTTGCAATGTTCTAAAGAATTTTCATAGAAATGTGGAAGATTTGAAGAAACTTTTTTTTGCCATGGCAAAGGCGTAGACACTTCAAGAATTTGAGAAGTTGATGGTAAGAATAGATATGATCGACCAAGGATAAGAGGTTATTTATTTGATATTGGGTATAGTAAATGATCAATTAGGGCTCATTCAAAAGTTAAACGAACATGAACGATGACAAACATAGCAAAATCCTTAAATAACACTAACAGGTTAGCAAGGAGGCTCCCAATTGAATCACTTCTAGAATCTATGAGGATAACAATTCAAACCTGGATCCCGAAACACAATAAGGAGACTACAAAAACTAGAATATATCCGTCAAATAAATTTGGTCTTAAGCTCCAAGAAAATATTGAGTTTTCATTAAGATATGAATTGTTTATTTATTATGTTCAACATCTGGATATTTTTATATTTAAAACTAATTATTTTTTTTAGGTAATACCATCGACACGATTTTTGCATATTGTTATTGATGGACATAATTGGTACATAGTGTGCGTAAGAAGCAAAAAATGTAGTTGTGGGTGATTTCAGCTTGATGAGATGTCTTGCTTATATGCAATGGTTGTTTTTAGGTACAGAAGACTACATGAATCGAATTATGTATCTCTCCCTTTTATAGCAAGAAATTTTTTGAAGATGAATATGCAATTACCGTTGAATCTCTCCCATGTGAGAGCTCATGGGATATACAAAGTTATGTGTCGGAGTTTAAATTATTGTCACTTGATTTTAACAAAAAGGTAGGGAGACCACAACTTAAATGCTGGAAGGGGTTTGCTTATGTCAAATTTAAGAGGTCTAAAGTTACATGTAGCACATGTCGTCGGGAGTGACACAACAAAAAAACTTGTTCAAATTATCCAGCTGAAAATTAGTTATAATTTGTGTTTATTTTAAGAGAAAATGGCCAAATGCCCCCTCAACGTATATCCAGATTCTCAACTACACACTTTAATTTTACGGGGGTCATATCACGCCCTACACTATTTAAAACTGAAATTATCACCTCCCTAAATGCTTAGTTGGCAATGTGAGTGTATTTCACTCTCTTTGAGAAAGTGAGTATAAAAAACTATTCCTAAAACTTTACTTTTAATCTCTTTAAAATAAATATAAGTATTTTTAATTATTTATTTTTGTTATTTATGTTCTTTCTTCTCCATAGCAATATAAACCAAATCTCTCCATCATTCACCATCTCTAAACCGGTGCTGCCACCGCCATTTTTACCGAATTCATTATTGTTGATTCCAAACAGATTTTTGAACTCATGTCATACTTTTGCAAAATCAATCAACCCAAATAAATTGTAGATAAATTTACATATATTTATATCATCCCAAAAAAAATGGGATCAAATTTGAGAAAAAATGATTTGGGTTTATTTCAAGTGTCAAGGGTCTTCCACTATTTTCATCTCTGACCTACCACCGCCATCATCATCGAATTTTCTTCGACAAATTAAAGCAATCATCAAATAGGATTATCAAAACAAAAGTATTCAAATTAAAGAATGTTTTTCATGTATTTATACTATTTAATTCTGATATGCTATGATTGATTTATCAAGTAAAACAAAAGTGAAAAAATTGAAAGAACAATCACTGAAGGAACAAGATCTGCAACAAGTTGTGAAGTTAGGGAGAAAAGATTTGAATCCCCTATTGATAGATGAGCTAGGTGATGAGTTTAAAAAAACCCAGATAAAGATCTTTAATAGAAAGAATTAGAGGGGAAAAATCACGAGAATGGTGGAGATGATGAAACTAATGGGGTTGGAAATCATGGACAACTGGAAGATATTATAAATGAAGACAATAAAGATGTGCTAGGGTGTTAGATTTTCGTTGTTAAATTAGGGAGGTGATAAAGGTGGAGGTGGTGACGACGATTTCTCATACGACAATGGTGAAAAAGATGGAGGCCCAACGAGTTCACCTTGTGAGGAAGTTAAAAAAAAATAGAAGAAGACCCCCAATGTATCCCCCTAGTATTTCCCCCAAATCAAACTTTCACAAAGAAAAAATATTAGGGTTGCAAAAAGATTGAAGAAGAAAGAGAGAGCTTTTTTTTAAAAAGATTAATTGGTGAAACACATGTGTCAAGCCCATGTGTTTCACCACAAGGCAGATGGCTGGTTATCACATTTTAAGGAGTTATTTATCCTACTTTTAATAAGTAGTTTAGGGGGGTAATAAGACCTCTGTAAAGTATACGTGTGTAGTTGAAAATCTGAATATAGATTAGAGGGTACTTGACCATTTACTCTTTATTTTAATTTAATTGTTTATTTGTAACAAACACATATTTTTTTGATGTTTTTGGTCTTTTAACTTGATGTATTCTGATTTCAGAACATTTATTATGTGTACTACTTACGCCTTTGTGTTTGTTGTGTTTTTCAAATATTATAATTATTATAATTATTATTATTATAATTATTCTTATTATTATTGTTTTTATTATTATAATTATTATTATTATTATTATTATTGTTATTATTATTATTATTATTGTTATTATTATTATTATTGTTGTTATTGTTGTTATTATTATTATTATTATTATTATTAATTATTATTATTATTATAATTATTATCATTATTATTATTATATAGTAATTGCTTCTTATTTTTATAAAAATTGAGTTTACATATATTATATTTCTATCCAAAACATATACATTAATTATGTTACATCTCCTAATTTACCTGTTAACCTCTACTAAGATAACAAAGAATCTTAAATAACTTCAAATAAAAATTGAGATTATTCCATAATTTTTTTTAAAGCAAATTAATCATATCTGCTCATTTCTATATTACTAAATTTGTGATCATTACTAATTTATCTGGTGCAAAGATTGAATTATTTTGTTTTTAGAAAAAAGACACGATTTATATCGTAAACAAACTTATTAAATTCTAAAAATAAATAACTATAAACACGTACCTCTGGTGTTGATTTTATAATTCAAAGATCCAATCTCACTTTTTTGTATTTGGCTACACAAACACTAAAAAATAAAATGGAGATTAGCAATTAAATTTACTAATTTAAATAAAAATGAAAAAAACTACGACTATATAGAAGAGATAAATTAAAGAAGAGAAAAATAAAGAGAGAAGTACAAAAGAAAGTTGAGAGAAAGGTACGACAACCTAGTGGAGGGTACCATGGCTACTGCCAGCAATGGTTGGCTGCCTCTTCCAGGTGGAGAGCCACCACCAGTACCTGCAATACCTTCGTACTTGAACTCCTTAACCTCAAAAAATGCAAATCTAAACACTTTATTTCCATAAAGGACATAACTTATGTACATGGTGAACCAATAATCTTGTGGGATGAAGAAGAAGTGGATAATATGATTATACAAGAAGATTTGAAATTTGCTATCATCGGAAAGTTCTCTTACGAATGGCCCGAGTTAGAGGAAATACGAAAAATTGTGCCTCTTCAGTGCGAGATCAAGGCAAAATGCAAACTAGGCTTTTTAAGAGATAGACATGTTTTAATTCGACTCACCACCATGGAGGATTACGTACACGTAATGTCAAAACCTGCATACTTTCTTGGTGCCAAGGATGGGTTCTATCAGATGAGGCCCCTTAAGTGGGAACCATGGTTTAATCCAGAGGTAGAAACAACCACGACACTGGCTTGGATCTCGTTTCCTGGTTTTTCCCCTAATTTCTTTGTTCAAGAGTCCTTATTCACTATGGCTAAGGCAGTTGGAAAGCCTCTACAGGTGGATATGGCTACTAAAAACAAATCCAAACCAAGTTGTTTCAAGATTAAGGTGGAAGTTGATCTTTTGAGAGATTTTCCCAAACAAATTAATGTTGGAATGACGAAGGCTAGTTCGGGGGAAATCATATCAAAATGGATTAATATAAAATATGATTATATGCCAAAGTATTGTAAAACTTGCAAGCTTCAAGGGCATACAGAGATGGAGTGTTTTGTCCTTCATCCAGAGTTGAAAGTATTGAATGATGAAGGAGAAAACAATGGTGATAGTCAACATCAGAATAAGGGATAAAAAATTCTAGCAAGTAGTAAGGGTGTAGAGACCCAAACTCAGAAGCAAGAAGTTAGAATTAATAAAGAAACAAAGATGATGGACTTTCAAAATAGAGGGACAGGAAAACAACAGAGAAATCCTAATCTACAAGTCTGGAACATAACAAAGGATATGCAAGTTTTTACCCTAAATAAAGGGAGAAGACCTCAGCCAGAGAAGATAGCGCAGAGATCCCAATGGTGAATTGTTTTGCTGCACTGGATAACAAGGAGGAGGAACAAGTGGAGAAGGATCCTAAGAAATCACATGATAGTTCTTGTAAATCTTGGGTTGAATTATCCTTTGGAAAACAAAAATCCCCAGCTCCAAAGGACACAATAACATATGATGGTGAAGATGCTGAAAATTCTGGGCAGCATATTTTGCAAGTGGAAAACGAGAATCAAACAAAGAACTGGACACTGGTTGCACACAAAAAATCAACTAGTAGTCGGAGTCTTTTCCCTACTAGTCAAAATAATTCTCCGTGTAGTGAAAAGGGTTCGACTAAAAATTTTCATGACAGTGAGAAGAGGCAAGATACTAGTAATGCCTCAAGAGACCTATTATGTTTGAATAACTTTGATGCTTTATTGAAGACTACTGGAAAGCAAGTAAGGTTAACATATAATGACCACGATTTGATCCAAGAAAAACAAGTCTCACCACCTGCTTTAAATAGCAAATTAAGTCCATAAGCTCCTGTATTTGTGCCTAAATGTGTGCTTGCAAGGAAGAATGAGTCAAATGCCTTAGTGTCAAATACAATTGATTTGGGTGAGGATTCTCTTGATGAAGATGGAGTGGATTTGGGTGAAGATTCTCTTGATGAAGATGAGGAAGACAATATACTGGACATTTGCTTTGATAGAGTGACTAGGGAAGGGGATATATCACCTAGGCAACAAAGAGGTGAAAGCAACAAAAGCAAAAAGAAGACATATGGAAGGCAACATAGTTGGGACGGTAAAACGACTGAGGAGTTTGTTCCAAGGCACCTATCGATGCGACAGGCAAAGCAAAACCATTTGACAGTATTAATAGGTTCAATTATATCCAATAAATCAGTAAAGAAGGTATGAATCATCAAGTGTTGTTGGACAGGTTTGAAGAAGAAGAAAAGAAAAAAATACTTCAAGTTACTTTTGATGGGCAATCAATCTTTTCTAACTCATGCTTTAGTAATAGAGAGTTTGAGGCTGGTAACTCAACTTTCTTCTTGATTGACATATTTTTACATTATTTAAGCATTCTCATTTGTAATATCATCATGGAGTGTATTACAAACTCTGTGATGATAATTTTTTTTTTTGTTCTCTCTAGCTCTTATTTTCTTCATTCTTGTTAGGTAGCAGAAGTTAGATACTTCATTAGGATTAGTAAGGTAAGGCCTAGCCCCCCTTGCTTGTACTTGTCCCTATTGATATTTTTTATGTTTAATAAAAGACTGCTAGACACTGTCTAGTAAAAAAAAAAGTTGAGAGAAAGGTGTGCAATTAGTGTACTTTTTTTTTTTTAAAAAAAGGTAGTATATATAAAACGTTTTTTAATTCTGTAACTGTTCTTTTTTAGTGTGTGTTTATTGTAACTGTTCTTTTAGTGTGTGTTTATTATAACTGTTTTTTTTATACAGTGACACAATTATTTTTGTAACTATATTTTTTTTTACCGTGACACAAATGTTAGAGAAAAGTGCAAAAACTCTAAATTATTTATGGGTATTTAAACTCCTACTGAACTTCCTTTCCTACTTTTTTTTTCCTTTTTCGTTAATTTCAATTTTTTTTTAAATGTAATAATTATTCTCAGCACCTCTCTTATATATACATATATCTAGAGCTGTCAAAAAGGGTTGGCCCAGTCCCACCCTGTCCAAGCCTCGCGGGTCAAGGAATTTGAAGGGCTAGGACGGGCCGGCCCTTCATTTGGTAGGGCCAGAAAATGCTCAACCCAACCCAACCCTAGAAGGGCCGAGGGCTGGGGCGGGCTAGCCCTTCTGTTTTTCTTTTTTAATTTTTTTTTTATTTTCAAACTTATAATTCTATAACATCAAGAAAATGAGAAGATATTCAAATCAAATATGACAAACAATGATGTTGTTTCAATAACACTAGAAAAAATCTAGTGTTATTAGCATGTATCTCGCATACCAGATAAGCGAGTGAGATAAGAGAGTGACAAACAGGATGGGAGGGAGGCGAGGGCACGAGATTTGTATATGTATCCTAGATACATGCGAATCTACTTGGACAGAGTGTATCTAAAACAAATTAACCTAATTTTGAGTCCATATATTTCGAGATACATGTATCCGGTACGAAGATTCATAATATTACAACATAGCGTGTATTCAAATAATTAGATTATATACCAGTGAGATTATTGTAAATTATTCTTAAATAAAAAGTTTTGGCCCAGGGCTGACCCCGACCCAGTCTCGATCAAGCCTCAAGGGCCAATGGCTTATATGGGCCGGGCTTATATGCTCTAGTTTTAAATGGGCTTGAAAAATTATATCCCAACCCTACCCCAATAACAGGTAGGATTGGGATGGCCCCATGGGCTAAGCCCATTTTGATGGCTCTACATATATCTAAAAAACAAATTAAATTGATAGTTTTTAATGTATTAAATCTCAATTTATAAATAAAATTTATAAACTACTTTATCAATACCACACATATAATATTTCAGTTTTTTTTTATGTGTTCCTATAATTTAGGTGCATTTATTTTTTAAGTATAACACGATGTATGTAACCTACTGTTAAATTTGAATTAAAAAAGACAGTAAGAAATTAAAATAACAGTTTAAAAATTTCTAATAGTCTTACTATTTTTATTTTCAGATATAAATCAATTATAATAAAATTATAATAATTCATAATTATTTTTTTAAAAAAAGTAAAAAGTTAAATTCACAGTAAAAATCTGTTGTTAACGTTTACAATGTTTATTTTTTATTTTTATTTTCAAATTTTAAATTAATTATAATAATTCATAATAATGTTTTTTTATTTTCAAATGTTAAATTAATTATAAAAAACTTTAAAATTCAAATTTTGTAAAAACTGATCTCAACATACGTTTTTTCCTCTATATTCTGTTACTTTTAAGAAAAAAACAGTTTCTTAATTTCAATTTTTAAAAATATATTTATAGTTCCAATCAATAATTAATTAAGTGATATTTTCAAAGTAAAAAATAGAGATTAATTGTGGTGCTGACACGTAAGCACTATCACCTCTTCTATTATATATATATATATATATTGTTATAAAATATACAAGATATACTACATTTGATGTTTTTAGTTGGAGTATTAGATTAATTATACATTCATGTTAGGGAGTGTTCTAATTTCACTGACCGTTGAGATTGTCAACATCTGTAAATCAATCTTGAGCTTTTAAGAAAAGAAGAATAGAAAACATAAAAAAAACGTAGTTTAAAAATGTGAGGAAACTCCTCCATTTATAGTTAAAATGTGTAGTATTAGTATGTGCATATTGTTTCTAATAAAAATATAGAAGATATACTAAATAGAGTGTTTTAAGAACAAGAAGAATAATGAATATTTTTTTTTAAAATGTGGTTTAAAAATTTGAGGAGGCCCTTCTTTTTATATCCAACAAATGATAGTGTATGAAAAACTGCTTATTGTGTCTTATCAAAAAAATGTCACAACCCTTTAGAAAACTCACAACCCTTCAAAAAGGTCATAACTCATCGAAAAAGTCATAACCCTTCGAAAAGTCAACCCTTCAGAAAAATCACAATTCTTCCGAAAAGTCGCAACCTATAGAAAAGTTACAGCCCTTCACAAATGTCACAACTCATCGGAAAAGTGATAACTCTTCGAAAATGTCACAACCCTTGAATGTGAAAAGGTGTATGTCTTTAATATAATATAGTATAATACACATAAATAAATATAATACAATATAAAATATAGAAGATATACTACATTTGGTGTTTTAAGTTAGGTAGTATAGATAGATTACAAAAAAAGATAGATATAGATTGATCTAATTTTAATTTGATATGAAATTTTAAAAAATAAAGAAGACTTTTAATTTTAGGATCATATGCAGAATATATAAATATGTCTTTTAACTTTGATGTCTTAAAGATGCGCTCCCACCCCCAAGAAAAAAGAACATTCTATATTAAATTATATAAAAATAAAAGTACACTAAATAAATTGGAAACGAAGAGTACTTATTAAATGTAGTTTGGACTCTTCAAACAAGTTTTTGATCAAATACTTTTTCTCCAACAATTTGAGACTTTTCAGATTTTGAACACCAAGTTGTAGTTTGTGCAACGGAAAATCATTGAACTTCTTGTCAAGTAGAAGTTGCTGCAAAAGTATATTTTATAGGTATGAAAATGAGTACATATAAATTATCAAGATAGTCTTCTCGTTTGAAGTTGAGTGTTTCATTCTCCTTGTTGCATCAATTTTTGTTGATCTATCTAATTTACCCACAAAAAATATTGTAATTGCATATTTGAACAACTCTCACAATCTTCCTCGTTTTAAGAAGAAGAATAGAAAACTTACAAAATTCATAGTTTAAAAGTGTGATAAACCTCCTCTATTTAAAGACAACAAAGGATAGTATGAAAAGGTTCTTATCGTGTTTTTTCAGATAAGTCATAACCCTTCAGAAAAATCACAACTTTTCGAAAATGTTATAACTCGTCGAAAAAGTCACAACGCTATAAAAAAAGTCACAACCCTTCGGAAAAGTCACTACCATCAATGTGAAAATGTGTATGCTTTTAATATAATATAACATAAATAAATATAATATTAAATATATAATATATACTAAATTTAGTATTTTAAGTTGGGGTATTATAATAATTTAACATTCATGTTAGGGAGTTCATGCTTTTAAGGTAGTATAATAATATAGATATAGATAGATATATTATTATCTATACTTTCAAATATTAAGTATCTTACCATATATTGAAGAAAATATATTTAAATACATGTATTTTTATTACCAGACATGGGCGGTTTTACTAAGACCCAAAGAGTGCTACGGGACACTGCTTCGTCCGAAAAAATTAGAAACATATATATATAAAATTAAAGAAAACAATACACTCCTTAACAAAAAAAATGTGTGCAACATAGATGGTTGTGCGTGTCAATTTCACTAGACGGGTCACGAATTTGATCCTGTATGACATCATTTTGATACATTTTAATTTTTAGGTTCACCTTTACCCTTCTTAATAATTTTTTCACCTTCTTTCTCACAAAAAAAATTGATTAAGAACAATTTATGAAATCAATTGAATAATAAGTTGTTTAATAATTTTTGTGTTCTACACTAAAAATTGCATTATTATTTTTAATGAGGCTATTTTGAAAACATTTCAAACAAAAAAAAGAAAACTCATGGAGGAAAAGTTGTACTAATATTTTTGTTATTTTTTTTATTAGAAAAGGTATAGTACTTTATGTAAATTGAGTTTTATTTATTATTTTGTCATTTTATTAATATGATATTATATTATTTAATTTATTATTTCTCATATTAAAAGGTGACATCGCTTACAAAAACTCATGCGTAGGCAATTGTTACCAGATACTCAAAAATAGGGAGAGAGGTGAGCGGAATTTTATGTATTCCAGATGCAAGTGAATCATACTAAATACACATTGTATGTATCTGGAGTATTGATTCACATGTATCTGAGATACCAGATACATGTGAGAGTAACGAGCGAGATTTGCTATGTATCTCAGATACATGTGAATCTACTTGGATACAATGTATCAATAACAAATTACAAAATCTGAATCCCTTGAATCCTAGATCAAGTTCAAGATCAAGACAATCAAGTTCAAGTCCATATCAAGTTCATTAAATCCACAAAATCAAGTTTAAGTTCATCAAAGATTCAATAATAAGCTCCAGAGCCCTTGAAACGAAGATCAAATTCAAGAACAAATTTAAGATCAAACTCAAGATCCCTTGAATTGTATATGAAAAAACGAATTAGAAGAATCATAGAGATTGTAACACTCATATTCTGAAATTAGTAAATACTACTATTGCATTATTTTCTAGTCTTAATTATTGTAACACTCCAATTTTTTTTAAGCTGAGTCTCGAACTGTTCTTTATTTGCATATAAGGTCTTATCGGGCTATTCTTAAATTGCTCATATTTGTAAAGGTAAATTCTTTAGTATGAGAATGATTTCGGATATCAGTTAAGGTCACTAAAAACTCCTAGCACAAAGTAGAGTTGAAAGTTTCCTTATCGATTAAGTTTTGATGTAAGATTCTACTTGGGTCAACTTCAAACAACAATATCTCTTAGAATATAAAGGGTTAGGTGGCCCATAACCTATCAAATTAAAGGTATTTAAATCTTCTTTCCAACGCCATCAATTTCGCAACAATCCGAGGTCTGAGTAAAAAGTTATGACCATTTTAGTAATCTGATACAGTGCAGTGACAAATTAGCCGACGGGAAAACATTAAAAAGGGTTTTTTTTTGTCTTTACCTCTAAGAAAACCCTAAATGAATTTCTTGACTAATTAAACACCAAAAACAATCAGATTTTTATCTCTTAACACATCATTCTCTTCTCTCTCAAATCCTAAGACAAAACCCTAAGGAAAAATCAAAGAGAAGACTCTATTCAAGATTCTTTCAATCTTTTTCAAGATTTTTCTTCAAGGTAAATCATTCTCCAAAAAATTCATTCTTTTCAACTCAAATTCCTCCATACAATTATGAATCAGTAATGAAAATCATAATTCTTGATCATAGATATTTCAAGAAAGTAATTCAAGAATCTCAAGAAAGATTTTCTTGATTGTTCTCCTTCAAGCTAGTGTTTCAAGGCTTCTAACCAAGTTTTTTTTCAAGATTCTTCAAGAACCTTGTTCTTCCAGGTTGTAAGGCTATCATAGTGTTGGACTAGTTCGTCCTCACGTCCTACATCTACTTTCAAATCAGTAAAAGAGAAATCTAAGATTCTACCCCTAGAATTGAGTATTTTTTAGATGAGTTGATTTTGAGTTCTCGAGTTTCTGTTTCTTTTTGAAATTTTATTCCTAATTATTGAATTACTATATGTTATGCATTAAGATTATTGAGTTGATTCCTTCATGTCTATATTTCAGCATGAACCCTATGAATTGAGTACTTTTTAGAAGAGTAGTATCGTTGAGTTCTGAGTACTGAGTTTCCATATTGCTAATAAGGACCCTGAGTTGAGTCGTTCATGTTCATAATTCCGCATGAACCCTATGAATTGAGTTATAAATCTTAAGAAGCTTTTTAAAGTCAACACTTGAGTTTTAAACTGAGTTTTTGAAGAAGTAAAGATGAGTTTTGAGAAAGATTTTCTAAAACATGATTAGTATGACAATTGAGTATGTCATCAATGTTTAAGCAGTATGGTATCTAGTTGTGCCATCAATGTTTATGCAATATGACTTCCCGACTCATCAATGGTCATATCACAATATGATTTTGATATATTTTTGAGAAAGAGTTTTCAAGTATGAATTGAGTAAGAGTATAAAGGAACTAAGTGTTCCCAAAGGTATCAGTTTTTACATTGATAAAAGAGAAACTTTGATTTCTAAATAAGTTATGAGTTCAAAGATATTTTAAGAGCAGATACCTCTTTTAAGAGGATAGTTTGAGAAATTATATCAAATTAGCGAAATATGTTGTTTTTTTAAACATTGAGCTTGAGTATATATTATTGGGAGTAGTATTGAGCACCGATATGGGGATGAGTTCAGACAACTCACATTCCTCATAAACCACGTATGCCAACTTGGGTACATGATCATACTTTTTAGATGAATCCTAAGTGCCTTCGGACAGAGCTTAGTGGATCCACTTAGTTGAGGTGTTCTATAATCTGGCAAGGTATAGGACATCTCTGGCAGTGTGGGCGAGACGTTGTATCATCACTTAGCTCATAGTGATGGTTGTCGGTTAGAGAATCTCCCAAATAGAGTTAAAAGTGTATTTTTATTATATTACTTAATATATTGAGTTCAGGGATGAGTAAGTATTTTTGTAAAGTTTTAATGATTTCACTCATTTATTTCTTTACATTCAGTTGAGTATATATCTATATCTTTTGCAGTCCTTTCATTCAGTTATTTATTATTCAGTTATATTACATACCTGTATATTCAATGTACTAATGTCATTAGAGTTACATTTTTTAATGATGCAGATACAGGTTCTTAGGATCCTTAACAAGAGTTTATTGAGATCACTTCACCCGCTCATTAGCTTTTGAGTAAGACCTCCTTGCTTCCGGATGACTCCAGTTTTGTGAGTTATTAGTAACGATTTTTTAGGAGTCGTGGATTTTGTTTCGACACTCATATTTATGCAGTACAGGCTTCATAGATAGACATTTTTGTAGAGTCTTTCAGTTCCAAATGTTTTATTTAAAACTTATTGTTTTAGAAATAAAAACTAAAGTTTCGAAAATCAACTTAACTTTTTAAGGAAAAATTGATTTTCAAAGAGATTTGCCACCTTTGAAAGAAATTAAGAAAACTTAAGATTTTCAAAATATTTAAAATAGAGAAAAATCATTTGAAATCTAAATGGGGATTCGGGTTTCAATTTACACTTCGAGAAGGTTTTAGGCATTCGAAGTGTCCGCCAACGTGCAGTTGACCCACGACTTGACTAAAATATTTGACTAATTAAAGAAAATTAATTAAGTAATGAAAATCCATTTTTTATTTTTGGAAGAAAATAAACCTAAAGGGATTTTAAAGAGAATGATTCATAAATTGACAAGACAACTAATAAAATAATTCATAAATAAAAATATTTCAATTTGAACATAAAAAGAAGAAATGACTTTCTTTTGGGAATTTTATTAAATAAAAACCAATTCAAATAAAAAGTTAGTTAATACAATAAATAAATAAATAAACAAAATAAAGGAAGAAACATTAAACTTGGGCCATTTGCCCAAATTCCAAATCTGATGGGCCCAATCTTGTCATAATACTAAAATTATCCAAAAATATGGCCATTGGCCCATCTAAGTAAAAATTCGGGAATTCAGCTGCTAGCCATTCTTTTGGGCCTCTTGGGGCCCATTTTTGCCTGAACCTCCTGGAATTTCAATTGGGGCTTTGGCCCATTTTGCTCCTCAAAAATCTGTGTATACATTTGATGTATACCACTGTATATGAGCTGTATTAGTCTTTTTCCCTATATATCATACCGTATACCATATGTATACAACCCAATTCAATTTCAGAGCACCTGTATTTCGCACCAAACCTGCAATTCGATGTTCTAGACTTGTATATCACTGTATAATGAGTGTATATAGCAAGTATACAACTCCCCTTTTTGGGCTTTTGAGACCTGCATTTTTAACTTGAGCTCACATTTATTGTCTTCAACTTGTACACCAGTTTTGCAGCATGCTATGGGGGCTGACTCGAAAGAAAAATAGGATTTAGGACCTTTATGGCCCATCCGAAATACCAGGGGAAGAAGATAGGATTCCAAGAGGACTCGGATGGTATCACATGCAACAAAATAGAGTAAGAATTAGCGCCCCAAAATAATAGAGCAATAATATACCTAAAACAAATCATAGCAGCTCCTAAACTAATATATGGCAAATAATTCGATTGAGCTAAAATGCAGACCTGGATAAAGGAGCACAAGCTCCAAAATACTAAAAACCCAAGTCATGCCAATGAAAAAATAATGACTACTTAAGCTACTGCTTTAACACTTAAAGTCCACAACAACACATATATCCTCCAACCAATTTAATAAATAAAATGCATGTTGATAAGTAGTAGTAGTACTAATAGTTAAGAGCAAAAACATTCAAATTCATTCTCAAATGGAACACCACGATTGAGCGAAGACAAACTTTGAAAACAAAACTCTACTCAAACTGGGTATGCTATATCACATACAATAGAGAAAAGAACATACAATGAAAAAGCTCCATCCGGAAATAGAACATTTGAACCATGACAAGAAACATAATTGAAGCAAAATAAGGGAACAAGGAGATCACTTTTAACTGAGATATGCAAATGAACTTAAGGCTTCAAAATCCTTTCAGATTAATGTATAATGGCATAACATATGCTCAATCTTATAGACTTGATTTTTCAACAAACATTGATTAAGAAACAAGAACGGACGGATAATGACATTCAACACATACATAATCTTTGAACGATAAGGATCATGAACAAACAAACAACAACCTCCAATGCATACAAAACTCTCGATTAATCATGAAAAGTCAAATACATTCAAGCTATCCCAAAACCAAAGAAAACCAGTGATAGGAACAAAATCCAGATAGTGACGCAATAACATGAGCAAAAATTAAATAGAGATTTACAAAGCACTGTTAACAAGAGGTTCAATCTAAAAGAAGATATAAATAAGAACTACAAATCAGGCTTTAAAAACAAACATCTAAGCACACAAGCAATAAATAATGAAGAGCTGAAAAGAGTGTAGATTACCTTTCTCAGAGCAGCGAACCTGAGGCGAGAACGAGCTAACGACAACGAGCTTCCACCACCATAGTAGAACTCCGACGAACTCTAAGAACGACGAACATAACAAAAGAGCAAAGCTCAGACTCAATCTCTAAAAGAGCTATTTAGCATAGGTTTCCACTTCCTTTTGTGTGTATTTCGTAGGTGAAGGAAAATATTTTATTTATAAATTCAAAGGTTCTTGAATCTTACTTCAAGTTCTATCTATTTTCTTGTATTTATGTATTTTCTGTGTATTGAAAATAATTAGTAACATCCCTATTTATAAAGGTAAAAACTAAATTAAACTAGGACTAGGAACTACTCTAACTAACAAATCCTAATCAAACATAAATAAGTAAATACCATAAATAACAAATCCTAAACAACTTAGGATTCCTACTCCAACTTTGAATTATTATTTCCAACATTCTCCCGTAATTCAAAGTTGTATACTCTTGCCTTTTTCTTCTTGTTATTATTGTTGTATTGGAGTACTTGCCTTCAATCTTCAATTGTTGGAGTACTTCTCTTCAATCTTTCAATTTTTGGAGTACTTCTCTTCAATCCTCAATTGTTGGAGTACTTCTCTTCAATTCTCATATTTTTTTCTTGGTTGTGTTGGAGCACCTTCTCTCCAACTTCCAAGTGTTGGAACACTTTCTCTCCAACTCACGATATTTTTTTTCTTGGTTGTGTTGGAGTACTTCTCTTCAACTTCCAAGTGTTGGAGCACATTCTCTCCAATCCATGATATTTTTTCTCTTGGTTGTGTTGGAGCACTTCTCTCCAACGCTTTTTTTTTTGTTTTTTTGTTTTTGGTGTTGGTGTTGGAGCACTTGATGCCCTTCCCATCAACTTCTTTTCTTTTTGTAATTTTTTTTTTGGTGTTGGAGCACTCTTTCTCCAACTCTCGTTGATGGCCTTCCCATCAACTCCTTTTTTTTTTTTTACTTTCTCTAACTTTTAATTTAGAGAAGAGATTTTTCCTCTTGTGTTTGTCTGCAATATTTTGTAAATCTTTCCTCCTATCATATTCTTTTCATGCTTATATTATTCATCTAGACTTTGTCAACATGATCGTTGGAAGTCTTTCCTCCTAGCATATTCTTTTCATGCATATATTGTTCGTTTAGCCTTTGTCAACATGGTCGTTGGCCAGACGGGCTGCATATATGGGTCATAGCCGCCTGCCAACAGCGAAAACTCTAAGATCTTCTATCAGGATCGTAGAAGCTCCGATACCAATTAGAAAGAAAATATTTTTTTATAAACTCAAAGGTTCTTAAATCTTACTTCAAGTTCTATATATTTTCTTGTATTTCTATATTTTCTGCATATTGAAAATAATTAGTAACATCCCTATTTATAAAGGTAAAAACCAAATTAAACTAGGACTAGGAACTATTCTAACTAACAAATCCTAATCAAACACAAATAAGTAAATACCATAAATAGCAAATCCTAAACTACTTAGGATTCCTACTCCAACTTTGAATTATTATTTCCAATAGTAGGTATTCTTCGTGAATTATTTTTTTCTATATGTCTCTCTCTCTATGTAAATTGTGTCTCCTCTAATTTCCAACCCCCTCAAACAGTGAAAGAAGAGGAATAGGGTTTTAGGTTAAGGATTTTATCTAGATTTTTAGGGTTTAGGGCTTTGGGTATTTAAGGTTAAGGTTTTTTAGGGTTTTATAGGTTTAGGGTTTAGGGCTTATAGGAGAGAATAGAGAGGATGAATTGGGGGGGGGGGGGGGNGGGGGGGGGAATGGGCAGATTATGACAAATTTGAAATCGAAATTCGAATTCCTTACTTGGAGGATAAGGTTGGCGACGGATTATGTAACAATTCCAACGGAGAGAGCACGCGCGAATGGAGAGGGCTGCTGGATTCGTTGCCGCGATTGCATCGCGTACTACTGCTGCGTTCTTTGCATCTAGAAGAAACTTACAGGGGTCGGGTCGGGTCGGGTATGTGTTGCTGAAGAGGGAATTATAGTGTTGTTTGGAGAAATAAGTTTGCTGAGATTTTGAGGCAACAGTGGGCTGAAATGGGCTGCAGGAGAAAGAATTGGGCCTAAATTCTGTTCAATATGAAGGCAAAAATGGGTTTAAGGGTAGAGTTAAAAGAGTAGGTTACATTTGCAATGAAAGACTAGATTTGGATTGAGAATTTGGTCCAATTAATTGCAATTATAGCCAACCAAAGTTAAGGGCATGGCCAAATTAAATTAATTGGTAAATTGGACTAAAATTTAAATTAGATGAATTAATATTAATTAATTAGCAAGCTTCTTAACCTAACGAAATAAAAATAATTAACTTAAATAAACTAAATAGCTCAAAAATATAAACTAAATTTAAACTAAACCAAATTAGTCATGAAATATTTAACTAAAAAAATGTAAAATCTTTTGAGATAATTTTCAAATAATTATAAAATATACTAATTATATAAAAATATATTCATTATTAAAAATTATAAAAGCGAAAAAATTTACTTCAAAACTTGAAAAATATTTTGAACTCTATACAAACTAATTATTTCAAGTCGTTTGGCATTTAAAAAGCTTGATGATTAATTCATATAGTGGAGGTCCAAAATTGGGTGTCAACACTTATGTTTCATACTTAGTATATTCAACAAAGTTATGAGATTTAGTAAACTATTTTTAAACATTTCTTTCAATTTGATGCTTATGTATGCTTGAGTTAGTCTTCCGCTTGCTGTTAGCCAGGATGAGGGTTCACTTGGGGTCAGTAATGGTTCTCGAGTGCCGGCCACGTCCAGAGTGTAGGCTCGGGTCGTGACAATTATTATTTTTTCGACGTTAATTTTATTGTCTACAAATTTTGGCATGCCCAGTGCGACAATCTCTACCTCTTATCTCAACTTTTCAAGTATCAAAGAATATCAAAATGAGTTGCAGTATAGGAGAACAACTAGCAAGCTTGACCAAAATAATTGAAGGATTGACAAAATGCGCACACGAACAAGATGCTAAGCTTTCCAAGCTAGCAAATAATATGGATAACATAATTGAGAGAAGATCGAGTCAAGCACCTTTGAAACTTGCTAAAATTCAAGATGAAAGAGAGTCTTACATAAAGTAAACAAAGATCAAAGATATCATCTCTCAGCTAAAGGTTTATTCTCATTGATCAATTGAAGGAGTTTATCATAGAGGTTATCAAAGTTAAATCTGAGTCTTCGTCCAAATTTTCTTCCACATATTCAAAGTCATATACACAAAGGATTGATAACTTGAAAATTACGGAGGTCTATCAACCTCCTAAGTTTCAATAATTTGATGACAAAGAAAATTCCAGACAACATATAGTGCACTTTATCGAGACTTGAAATGATGCTGGAAGTATGATGATTATCTCATGAAAGATTTCTTTTTATCTCTCAAAGAAAATGTCTTCGATTGGTACACAGATCTCGAACTTAGTTCTAGATATTGTTGGGAGAAGTTAAAGCAAGTCTTCCTCAATTATTTCTATAGCACAAGACGTGTCCTTAATATAATTGAACTTACAAAGGCTCATCAAGGTGAATATTAGCTAGTTGTTGACTTTATCAATCGTGGGAGAATTTTGAGCATCAACTACAAAAATCGTCTTGGTAAAACTTCTAGCATTGAAATGTGCATCTACGACATAGATTTGGGTCTTCACTATATCTTTCAAGGATTAAAGCCCAATATATTCAAAGAGTTGAAAACTTGTGCGCATGACATGGAATTAATTATGACCTTAAGAGAAGATCAACAATCTTCTGTTTGTGGGCCTCATGAAGATAAATATATAGAAGAACTCCAAAGTAGGGGAAAGTCTGCATCCGAAGATAACTTCGAAAATTCAATGTATATCTAGACACTCCTCATCACATGAGCCTAAACTGCAAGTTACACGCTTTGACTGTTAAGAGTAGGTAACCCGTTCCTGTTCGATCTATTCTCCTGGGAGGTGTTTGGTTTCAAAGAACGCTCCTTAATACATGAGCCTAAATTGTAAGTTACAATGCTCCTTATCGCATAAGCCTAAATTGTAAGTTATAATGCTCCTCATCGCATGAGCCTAAATTGTAAGTTACAATGTTCCTCACCGCATGAGCCTAAACTGCAAGTTAAAATGCTTTTTGACTGTATGTCATAAAGCTCTTCAAATTTGAGTTAAATCTTCAAGCTGAAAAACGCTCCTTGAAACACGAGCTTAAATTGTATGTCACAAAGGTCTCTAAATTCAAGCTAAATCTCTAAGTTGTAAAGCTCTTCAAATTTCAGCTAAACCCCTAGATAAAATGCTCATCATTGCATGAGCCTAAACTGCAATCTAAAATGCTCCTTTAAACAAGAGTTTAAACGGTATGTCACAAATCTCTTCAAATTTGAGTTAAATCTTCAAGTGAAAATGCTCCTTGAAATAGAAGCTTAAACTTATGCCACAAAGATCTTCAAATTTGAGTTAAATATGCAAAGTTGAAATGCCCTTAGAAATAAAAGCTTAAACTGTGTGTCATACTGAAATGCCCCTAGAAACAAGAACTTAAATTGTATGTCACAAAGATCTTCAAATTTGATTTAATCTTAAAGTTGAAATGCTCCTTTGTAAGTCACAAATCTCTTCAAATTTGAGTCAAATCTTCAAGCTAAAATGCTCTTTGAAACATAAGCTTAAATTGTATGTCACAAAGCTCTTTCAATTTGAGCTAAATCTTCAAGTTGAAATGCTCCTTCAAACATGAGCTTAAACTATATGTCACAAAGCTCTTCAAATTTGATTTAATGTTCAACTTGAAATATTCCTAGAAACACGAGCCTAAATTGTATATCATGAAGCTCTTCAAATTCGAGCTAAATATTCAAGTTAAAATGCTCTTTAAGGTACAAGCATAAACTGTATGTCACTCTTGCCCCGCAAGAGTATAAGTTCCACATGACACCCTAAAAAAAGAAAATACTCTCCTAAAACTACGTTGTGACATGATCCTCTTCATTGAGGTACAAGCATAAACTGCATGATCCTTTTGAAGTTTGCCCTAAACTCTAAGTCTGATAAACCCCCTTTATGGATGAATTCACGGTCTGTGTGGGGCTTCAAAGGCCATTTAGACGTGTATGGTCCTTAATCAGTGACTAGGGGAGAACCTCTTTTGAGTGGGACACTTGACGGCCCCTTGGGCGGTTTGTCAACCTCACCACGGGTCGTCTAGGCGTTCGTGTGAGAGAGACCTACCTAGGGCGGGTTATGGAACCCTCCACGAGCAGCCAAATGGACCGTGGTACTCTACACGGCCCGTTTAGGGATCCGTTGAGGGTTTTATAATCCATTTTTGGGTTCTGGACATGTCTGCTTGACTCCTTTCTAGCCTTTTTCTAATTTGAGGTATTACACCCCGTACCCCTAGATTGTTTGTTAACTCATGAATTCTTCAACATTTTAGTTTAATTGCGATAATTGATAACTAAAGCTTTATATAAATTTGGTGGAAGTATCCACCACTTGTTCTTACTATTGAAAATGAATAATCTTAAAATTCAAATCTCTTGATAGGAATTCTCCACAATATACCAGTTTTTGTGGAATTCGACTCCGACTCTTCGTTGAGTTTTTACTAACTACGATTGCTCACTCTTTTGATTAGTTTTGAAGGGTGATTTGAGCGTTATCAGATATCTCTTGCACAAATTGACAAGGATAGAGGATCATCACCATCATCTCCAGTATGGGTATCTCTATTACGCTCATCATCTTTAATATTGTTTTTTCCTTCACTAGATTCAACGTCATCACTAGTCTGGGTACTACTGTCCTGGTAGTTGTCAATCTCGATCATTGTATCAGAATTTGAGTTAGACTCAAGTTCTTAGACTAAATTTTTTTTCTTTTTTGAAGCTTTGGAAACTTCTTCAACCTTTTGTTTCTTATTTTTAGAAGCATTGAGAACAAATCGTTTAACGATGCCGCCACTGATGTAGCCAAGCTGTACTATATACAAAAACATATTTTTCATATCAAAATATCGATCACTTGTCTATTAACACAATCAGAGTAATGCTAAAAAAAATATACAAAACAAGTAGTAGTTCCAACAGAAATCGATAATGTTATTGACATAAACACAATTAAAGTCGACCAAAATACTGTAAAAAAATTCAAATCGATAGTCGAGATAAACATAAACTTTTCAAAATTTTCTAGGCATTATCCAAAGTAAAACGTCATGAATGATGCAGAGTAAAAAATATGAACTAAAACGGGTCAGATTTTCAGAAGTTTAAGCAAAAATCTGAACTTCAATACACTATCACAATAAAGAAAAATCAAATAGGCTGAAAGTTACTGAAAACACAATTAAACTTACCTGAGAGAAGGAAGATTGAAGAAGATTCGACTGAACTTGTGGAAGAAGATTGATGAAAAAAGGACCCACTCCAATTTGTTTTGGAATTTTAAAGAATGATTATGGGATCTCACGTTTATTTACGGTTTTAATAAATGGAAGATGAAAAGATCAGTTGTTGGAGAAAGGTGAGTTTTATGGAGGTTTATGATTTCGATAAAGTGGGTATATGGAAGACAAAGAGGCACATTGGAGAAGACGTTCTCTAAGAATGTTTTGAGGTTTCCCCGGAAAAGGTTCTAAAATATTGAACTTTATTAAATATTTTTATATTGGGATTGTAATTTTATTTTTGGAGGGATGAAATTTATTTAATGTTTGAAGTGTTGGGATGAAAATAATTTTTTATTAACTTGTATTTTATCTCCCAAGTTCTTAAAGTGATGAAAAGGTCTATGACCCCACTGCCCAACCTCACTTTTTCACCTTTTCTTAACTTAATCCTAAAAATTAAATCAAAAAGAAATTTAGTGGCTATTTGTCAAAATAAATTTTGGGAGTGTCCCCTTTCCCAATTATTCTCCACTAAATTAGGCCTAAAGATAAATTTTCTTAACAATGGGTGAAAAACAACGCATACCCTAAAATATATGTATTTTCATCAAGATTCTTCCTACAAACGACTATTACTAATGCAAAACTTTCGCTATATTGTTTAACTTGACCACACTCTAATTAATCAAGAGAAATCTACTTTCGTGTGTGAATTTTTTAAAAAGAAAAATCCAAAGCTCATTTGAAATTACTTCAAGATTTTAAGCATTTAAGTTCAATTGTACTTCTCATGGTTAATGGAACTACCTTATTGGCTAGTAAGTTTTAGGGCTTATTGGGTGTTGGTTACACGTGCTAGAGCAAAAAAGGGGGGGGGGGGGGGGATAGGGAAAAGACATAAATCCCCCCTGAATTTGTGCCGTCAATTACATGCTCAAATTATTGTGGCGACCTATTACACACCTAATTTTGTTCAAAGTGTTATTAATACCCCCTTCCGAAGACAATCTCAGTTTTGTGTAAAAAAGTGTTGTACACGCATTTTCACACATAAGTAATATTATTTTAAAACCTTTTTCCTTGATATTCTCTTTAACTTTTGCAAAAAATTTAAAATCTCGACATCTTCCTTCTCTCACCATACACATCTCTTTTTAAAATCTATTTCTTCTTCCTTCTCCATTGTTCATAGATTGAAGGTGAAAATAAAAATTTGAAGAGAAAATAAGAGTCAGTAAGTCGATTATGAAGTATAGAGATGTTGGCGGCGGTAATAGGCGATGGGCAACACCATTGTGACCGATGAAACAAATAAAAATTTTCAGATCTATAAAATTCTTTAAAAATCTTAATAACTATGTATGTAAATCAAGCATTTCATTAGTACTTTTTGTGTCTAATTGATTAATCAAATAGGATATTGATGATATGAGACATAAAAATAACATTGTGGTGGTTGTTGGTAGTTCTCCGGCGAGAATAGAGAAGACAAAGATTGAGAAATAATTTTCTTCGGTGAACTTTTGAAAAATTTAGACAATATAATCATGAATTTTATGCATAAATGTCATAGAATTTTCAATAGAAATCATTATCTTTCTCATGATTCTTTTTCGGTGAATCCTCCGGCGAGTTCGAACGGAAAAATCATGAACTTTAAGTTGAAAATTATTAACTTTTCGATGAAAGTCATCATTTTCTCCACTCCTTCCTATTTTTTAAGAGTTCCTCTTTATGGGTAGAGTGTTGGATGTGCTTCCATCAAACAATCAATGGTGACAAATACAGTGATTTCTTAAGAAGAAGAAGAACTCAAAATAAAGAAAAATGTGAAATCTTTAAAGAAATTGGGGTCACCAATAAAAAGATTAAAAAAAGAAAGAAAATTGAAATAATTAATATATTAAAAATTATAATACATAATTATACAATGTCCAATAAAATAGAGCCATGTGTTGAAATTCGTCATTTTAACATATATTTTTTCTTCTCACGCACCTTAAGGAAGGTGAAGACACTTTCTTTACCATGTAACGTTCTAAGGGTATATTAATATCACTTTGAACAAGATTAGGTGTGTAACAGGTCGTCACAATAGTTTGAACGTGTAACTGATTTTTTGACACAAATTTAGGAGGGAATTTATGTCTTTTTCCCAGGAATTATATAATGCATTTACTATATATAACAATTGTTAAACAGAATTGTCACTCCCCAAACTCAAGGGGCGCAACTGGCTCCTAATTCCAAAACTCAAGCTCGAGCCGACCCTGTTGAACCAATTGCTACTAGCGCATGACAGCCACACGCAATCAAGAAAACAAACAAGTATATTTCGGCTTAAAATTAAGCCCACGGCCGGCAAGACCCATATGAATAGATCTATAAAAGAAACAACTACTCCGAAGAGTTCATACAAAGAAATAGCCAACTAGCACAGAAGTCATGATTGAGCTGTCGAGGCCACCATGATCTCTATACCGAAATTGAAAGTAAGTATATATCAAGACAATATATCAAACCACTAACAAGTTTCAGCAAACCAACAAACTAGGTCAACATGGCCATAACGTAGCTATACACCCCACACACTAGTCTGCAAGCCTCTAAGAGTAGTAAAGATTGGCGAGACAGGGCCCCAACCTACCCATAAAAATATATACAACAAAAGCTAACAAACCTCCCAACTCTTGGCAGCTTCGGAGGAAAGGGGCTATCCAACCAGATAAAAGTCAATTCTGCTACTGAGGAGGTCTACTAGGTTGTCTGTCGGGACCTGTAGGAATGAATGCAGTACCCCCAAGCAATGGGGCATCAGTATGAAATATTGTACCGAGTATGAAAGGCAATAGACTATGAATAGATCCTAATATACTGGGAGTAATTCGATAAATAAATCAAGGATAAGATAAGTGTACCAACCTTCTCTTAAATCTAAACATATAAACAAATAATAAAACAACAACCTAACAAAGCCCCCATAAGCTTGGCATGTACAAACAACACACAAGACCACCTACCCAGGCCCCCATATGCCTAGAAGGTGCCAATCAGTCTATATACCCCTATCGATAGTCTCCTAGCCCACTAGGCAGTCATATAGCCCTCTTACGCAATAATATAGCTCCGTAAGCAGCACATAACTCTCTTAAGCATCAATATAACTTATAGACAACTCATTGCCCGCTTAGGTAACAACATGGCCTATAGGCAGCACATAGCCTTCTTAGGCATCAATATAGCCCCGTAGGCAATTCATAGCCCTTCTAGAAATCAATATATCCCCGTAGGCAGAACATATCCCTTCTAGACATAGATCACATTCCTGCAGGTAACCACAATAGCTCCAAGAGCAACAACAACAATCCAATAGGCTAAAAGCGAGAAATTTAGCTATACGCAACCTATAAGAATAGCCTCTAAGTCGTGTCCAACATAGGGACGCTACTAAATGAATAAGAATCTGGACAAGTGAGGATTATATCCACTCGATCAGCCAACAATCAACAATAATGGCTACAAGTATAACAACGATAACAACCCAATTACATTGCTCCTAAGCTTTAAGGAGACATGCCGTAAGAAGGGAATAGACTTAACATTCCTATTTCGCTGAATTCACGAGGCCTAACGACTTTTACTCACAACCCTCTCGATACTACAATACGGCAGGACCATAATCAACATACAAGAATAGAAGATACCATCATATTCCGATTAAAGATATGTATTTTCGTCGAAAATTGCTATTTGCGGCTTATCAAAGCTAGAGTCGATGAAAGAAGGGTCTTACCTTGATCCTAAATTCATAATACATCTCAAAACCTTATAATATGTCGAAACCTTTGCTGTCCCAACACCAAAGTATGATATGCTATGAAATTGATAAAACAAATTATACCACAATGACGAGCTCAACGTGTAGAACAACTTTCGTCATGGACTTAAGTCGAGAAAATCTATAATTTAGTTGATCCTAGAAATGAATTTTCTATGTTTTCTGGTTCTGAATTTAAAAAATTGATGAAAAAGTTGAAGAATAAGATATATAAAAGTTCCACCGACCTAGGGCCCCACCTCACATGCCTGCTTGCACAATCTTGCAAAAAAGTAAATATCTCTCTCTTTTGAAGTCGTATGAACAAATGGTTTGATGCGTTGGAAACTAGACTCATAGACCTTCGATTTGATAGGTCGTAGGCCCTCTAACTATTTATATATTCGTAGAAAATCTCTTTTACATTTGACCCAAATTTCAGAGAAAATTTAAAAAGGAACTTACGATAACTTTTGCCAACTTTTATTTTGCCACTTACCTAACTTTAAAACTTGAGATAATACCCTTGAACACTTAAAATATGACATACCATATTATTCTTAATTTATTACTCACCCTCTTTGTCTTTCCACGAAGGTACGAGTTAATTAGACGTTTCGAAAAGTTGGGGTGTTACATCTTTCCCTCATTAGAAACATTCGTCCTCGAATGAGAAATCTGAGTCATGCGGTTAAGTCCTTATGAGTTGCCAAAATTTAGGCAGATATCCTTTGTAAATGTGACTATCCAGGAACCTGAAACACATAAATTCTAACCTAGGCGTCTCACAGGAGGACATAATAGCTAAGCACTATAGCTCCGCAATAACAGTACGAGTACAAATATAACGACAAAAACCATAATAATAAGCAGCAATATAAAAAATCAGATAGGTATCTTACTTCACTACACTAATATAAACTGATATGCCATCACCCTGGGGTATGAAACAAGTGAGCATATTTGGACCTCATGCCATCCTCAGCTTCCCAGGTCACCTCTTCTTTATTCTTATTTCTCCACAATAATTTAACCAAAGCCTCCTCTTCGGTCCTCAATTTACGGACCTGTCAAATCTAATATGGCAGTTGGAGTTTCCTCATAGGACAACTCCTTTGTGTTCTGAACATCCTCAACTGGGACAATCCGAAAAGGGTCTCCAACGCACTTCTGTAGCATCGATACATGGAAAACTAGATGAGCAAATTCTAGCCCCTAAGGCAATTCTAACTCATAAGCCACTCGTCCTACCTTCTGAAAGATTCGGTATGGCCCAATGAATCTTGGACTAAGCTTGCCTTGTTTGCCAAATCTCATAAGACCCTTTATAGGCAAAACTTTTAAGAATACCCAGTCATCGACACAAAATTATAAGTCCTTTCGTCGCACATCTGGGTATGACTTTTGTCGGCTTTGAGTTGTTAGCAACCTTTCCCGAATGAGCTTAACCTGTTCCATTGTCTGTGTACTAAGTCAGGTTCAATCAACCCTGACTCACCTACTCGAGCCATCCAATGGGGGATCTATATTTTTGCCCATACAAAGGATCATAAGGTGTCATCGCAATGCTGGAATGATAACTATTATTGTATGTGAACTCAATAAGAGGCAAGTGGTCATCTCAACTTCTCTTGAAGTCTAGCACACACACCCATAACATATCCTTGAGTGTCAAAATTGTGCGCTCAGCCTGACCATCTGTCTGATGGTGAAAGGTTATACTAAGATTAACATGTGTCCCCAGTCTTTTCTGGAAGGGCTTCCAGAAGTTAGCGGTAAATTGTGCTCCTCTATCAGAGATAATAGATACTGGGACCCTTTGTAGCCTAACAACCTCTCTAATATAGAGCCTTACATATTTTTTGGCTGTAAAAGTAGCATTGATTGGTAAGAAGTGGAATGATTTTGATAGTCTGTCAACAATTACCCAAATAAAGTCAAACTTACGACGCGATCGAGGTTAACATGTAATAAAATCAATATTAATTGCTTCCTACCTTCATAAAGGAATGGCTATATCCTAGACTAGCCCAGCGAGCTTTTGATGCTCAACCTTCAGCTATTGGCAGTTAGGACATTGTGCCACAAACTCAGCAATGTCCTTCTTCATCCCGTGCCACCAATAGATCTCCTTAATATCATGGTACATCTCCATCGAACAAGGGTGAACAAAATAACGGAAATAATGTGCCTCTTTCATAATCTGATGTCGAAGCCCTGCAACATTTAGAACACACAATCGACTGCTATATCTGAGGAATCCATCTCATGCTATATCAAATGAGAAAGACTTCTGATCCTGAGCCTTGGCTCTGAGCTGCTCTAAGCTAGGATTCTCCTGTTGCCGTGCTTTAACCTCTACAACTAGAGATAATACGGTTGTGTCTAGAATTGTGACCCCACTATCTTCTGCCTCTAACAATCTGACTCCCAAGCTAGCTAATTGATGAAACTCTCACGCTAGCTCACACTTCTCAATACCTAAATAGGATAAACTATCCATATATCTTCGACTGAGGGGATCAGCCACCATATTCGCCATTCCTGGATTATATAAAATATCCACGTCGTAGTCTTTCAGTAACTCAAGTCATCGACGCTGTCGCAGATTTAAATCATTCTGTCTAAAGATGTATTGAAGGATTTTATGATCTATGAAGATGTCAACATGAACTCCATACAAATAATGTCTCCAGATCTTTAACGCATGCGCCACTACAACCAACTCTAAATCATGGGTCAAATAGTTTTTCTTATGCTTCCTCAACTGCCTTAAAACATATGCGATAACCTTACCATGTTGCATTAGAACACATCCCAACCCAACACTAGCAGCATCACAGTACACTGCATAACTTTCTGAACCCTCTAGCAATGCTAGAACTGGTGTTGATGTCAACCTGTCCTTCAGTTCCTGGAAACTATGCTCGCAAGCCTCAGTCCACTGGAATTTAGCTGTTTTTTGAGTCAGCTTCATTAATGGTGCTGAAAGTGAAGAAACCCCTCTACAAACCTTCTGTAGTACCAGTTAACCCTAGGAAACTATGAACCTCAGTTGGAGTCATGGGTCTGGGCCAAGTCTTTACGGCCTCAATCTTTTGTGTATCAGCCGCAATACCTGCATTTGATACAATATGGCCTCAGAAAGCTATAGAGTCCAACCAGAACTCACACTTATAAAACTTTGCATAAAGTTCTCGGTCTCGAAAAACCTTAAGGACTGCTCGCAGATGATTTACATGCTCAACTTTTGAACGGGAATACACGAAAATATCATCAATAAATATAATCACAAATAAGTCTAGGTCTGAATATATACAATCACAAACAAGTCTATTCATCAGGTCCATGAACACTTCTGGGGCATTAGTTAATCCAAAAGACATTACCAAGAACTCAAAGTGTCCATATCTAGTTCTAAAAGTTGTTTTTGGAACATCTTTCTCCCGAACTCGTATCTGGTGGTACCCTGATCTTAAATCAATCTTTCAGAAGCACTCAACACTTTGTAACTGATCAAACAAGTCATCGATCCTCCGAAGAGGATACTTATTCTTTATGGTCGCCTTATTCAACTGTCGGTGATCGATACACATTTTTAGTGAGCCATCTTTCTTCCTCATGAATAACACTGGTGCACCCCATGGTGAAACACTAGGCCTGATAAAGCCTTTATCCAGCAAGTCTTTCAGCCGATCCTTCAAATCCTTTAGCTCAGTAGGAGCCATTCTATACGGAGGGATAGATATGGGTTGTCTACCTGGTAGCATATCGATAGCAAAATAAATTTCCCGTTCTGGAGGGATACCAGGAAGCTCGTCTGGAAATACATCTAGAAACTCATTAACTACCAGAATAGACTGAATAGTCGGTGGTTCTGCATCTATTTCATGAACGCGAACAAGATAATACTTACAACCCTTAGTAATCATCCTCCTCGCCTTAAGATAGGAAATAAACCTACCTTTCGGCATTTTTGTATCGACTTTCCATTCTTGAACTGACTCTCCTCGAAAGTGGAATCTAACAATCTTTGTCCAACACTCAACATTAACATTGCAAGACGCTAACCAGTCCATACCCATAATGACGTCGAAATCAACTATCTCTAACTCTACTAGGTCTACAGAGGTCTGACGGTCGACCATTTCTACCGTGCAACCTCAATAGACTCTCCTGGCAATAATAGACTCACCAACTGGTGTAGATACAATAAAGGGTCCATCTAATGACTCTGCTACTATGCATAACTTCCCCGCAATAAATGGAGTAACATAAAACAGAGTAGATCCAGGATCTATCAAGGCATAAACACAATAAGAGTAGACAATCAATGCACCTGTCACAACATCTGGTGATGACTCTGAGTCTTGTCAGCCGACTAGTGAATATGTACGGTTCTGGCCACAGCCAGATCTAGATGTTCCCTCTCTGCCTCTACCTCTACCTGCTGAAGTTTGGGGTCCACGCCTTGTAGACTGTGCTGATGAGGAGGAACCATTACTGACCCGGTCGACTGACCTATACCACCCTGACCTATGGTCGGGCAGTTCCTCCACCCATGCCCCTTCTGTCCACAAGAATAACAACCTGTGGAACCCCGCCTGCACCTTCGAAATGCATCATATCGCTAGTAGTGCAACGCAACGAGGTTGTCTTAGCCTGGCCTGAATCCTTCTGTTGTTGAGAGCCTGATGCTCGTGAACCCTCACTTAGGCCTGACTGTCCCTGACAATCAAATCTACTACCCTGGAACTACTGTGGTGGAGGTCTAGGTGGCCTACTAGAATATCGAGGTCTGGGACCACCTTGAAAATCTCTCTGTGAACCAACCAACCTAGCCCTCTTCTGTCTGTCTCTCTCGACCCTCACTCATATATTGTAGATGTCGGCGATCCTCCATGCCTTGTGCAAAGACCTGAATTCGTGAGATATCCATACTATCATTTAGTGCAACGGTAGAACAAACATCGATATAGTCTGAGTCAAGCCCTCCTACAAATCTACGCACCATTTAATGCATCGTATCAACAAATGCCGGTGCATATCTATCCAATGAATCAAATCCCAGCCTGTACTCTCGGACACTCATGCTGCCCTGACGAAGGTTCAGAAACTGGTCCACCCGACCATCCCTAATCTCTCGAGGTAAATAGTAATCTATGAAAGCTTCTGTAAAGCTATCCTAAGTGGGTAGAGATGCATCTTTTCCCCTAGATCTCTCCCAACTTTCGTACCACAATACTGCAACATCATGCAATCGAAATGCTGCTAACTTGACTGACTCAATCGCTGAGGCATGCATGACTCTGAAGATCCTATGAAGTTGATCAACAAAGTGTTGAGGGTCCTCTTTGCAACCTGTCCCTATAAATTGTAAAGGATTCAAGGCAAGAAATTCACAAACTCTCAAACTTTCGGGCCCTTCAGAAGGTCTGGCAACATCTGGCGCAACTGATTGGCGCTGTGCAGCTACTAACTGTGCTAACATACATACTGCACTCTTGAAATCCCGATCAAATGGAATAAGAGGAACTAGAAGTGGTACTGCTGGTGGAGTCGGGGCTCCTGAAGTGGTACTGCTGGTGGAGCCGGGGCTCCTGAAGCGGTGGAAAAGCTATAGGGGGCTAAGAAGATGTCTCCCCCTAGGTCTCACAATGGGCTACCTCCACCTGTGGTACTTTGCTGGTACCCTCGCCTGCAACTGTATCTAGCCCATGGCTAGCTGTGACTGTCTGGTGTCAGTCATCTCTATCTACATACAAATATCAATTATAAACCAAAAACCTCAACTCTTAAGACACAACTCTGTAGCACGAGGTGAGCAAAAGAAGGATAGTCATTCTAACATGCCAGTAGCTTCTTGCTTATCAAATGTGGTGCACAACACATTTATAAACAAGACTCTACTAGACATGGCTTGCAGAATCCCTAGGATACGACGTTTCTCTGATACCAAGATTGTCACGCCGAAAACTCAATAGGCACAACTGGCTCCTAATGCCAAAACTCAGGCCCGAGCCGATCCTGCCGAACCATTTTNAACACATTTATAAACAAGACTCTACTAGACATGGTTTGCAGAATCCCTAGGATACGACGTTTCTCTGATACCAAGATTGTTACGCCGAAAACTCAATAGGCACAACTGGCTCCTAATGCCAAAACTCAGGCCCGAGCCGATCCTGCCGAACCATTTTCTACTAGCGCATGGAAGCCACACGCAATCAAGAAAACAAACAAGTATGTCTCGACTTAAAATTAATTATTCGACCGGCAAGGCCCCTATCAAAAGATCTATAAAAGAAACAACTACTCCCAAGAGTTCATATAAAGAAATAGCCAACTAGCACCAGAAGTCCTGATTGGGCCGTCGAGGCCACCATGATCTATATACTGAAATTGAAAGCAAATATATATCAAGATAATACATCAATCAACTAACAAGCTTCCGCAAACCAACTAACTAGGCCAACATGTCCATAACGTAGCTATACACCCTACACGCTAGTCTGCAAGCCTCTAAGAGTAGTAAAGATTGGCGGGACAGGGCCCCAGCTTATCCATAAAAATATATACAACAAAGGCTAACAAATCTCCTAACTCTGGCAGCTCCAGAGGAAAGGGGCTAGCCAACCAGATAGAAGTCAATCCTATTGCTGAGGAGGTCTACTGGGTCGTCTGTCGGGACCTGCAGGAATGAATGCAATACCCCCAGGCAATGGGGCATCAGTAGGAAATATTATACTGAGTATGAAAGGCAATAGACTATGAGCAAGTATCCTAATATACTGGGAGTAATCCGATAAATAAATCAAGGATAAGATATGTGTACTAACCTGCTCCTAAATCTAAACATATAAACAAATAATAAAACAACAACCTAACCAAGCCCTCATAAGCTCGGCAGGTACAAACAGCACACAAGACCACCTACCCAGGCCCCCATAAGCCTAGAAGGTGCCAAATAGTCTATATGCCACTATCGGTAGTCCCCTAGCCCCATAGGCAGTCACATAGACCTCTTAGGAAATAATATAGCTNTTCTAATATTTAATTCTCTATTTGTGATCTCCCTTAACCTTGCTGTTATCACTATAGGCAGCACATAGCCTTCTTAGGCGTCAACATAGCCCCGTAGGCAATTCATAGCCCTTCTAGGCATCAATATATCCCTGTAGGCAGAACATAGCCCTTCTAGGCATAGATCACATTCCTGCAGGTAACCACAATAGCTCCAAGAGCAACAATAACAATCCAATAGGCTAAAAGCGAGCAATTTAGCTATAAGCAACCTATAAGAATAGCCTCTAAGTCGTGTCCAACATAGGGATGCTACTAAATGAATAAGAATCTCGACAAGTGAGGATTATATCCACTCGAGCAGCCAACAATCAAAAATAATGGCTACAAGTATAACAACGATAACAACCCAATTACATTGCTCCTAAGCTTTAAGGAAACATGTCGTAAAAAGGGAATAGCCTTAACATACCTTTTTCACTGAATTCACGAGGCCTAACGACTTTTATTCACAACCCCCTCGATACTACAATAAGGCAGGACCATAATCAACATACAAGAATAGAATATACCATGATAATAAGATAAAAGATATGTATTTCCGTCGCAAATTGCTATTTGCAGCTTATCAAAGCTAGAGTCAATGAAATACGTGTCTTACCTTGATCCTAAGTTCGTAATACACCTCAAAACCTTATAATATGTCCAAACCCTTGCTGTCCCAACACCAAAGTATGATATGCTATGAAATTGATAAAACAAATTATACCACGATGACGAGCTCAACGCATAGAACAACTTTCATCAAGGACTTCAGTCGAGAAAATCTATAATTTGGTTGATCCTAGAAATGAGTTTTCTATGTTTACTGGTTCTTAACTAAAAATAAGAAGAAAAAGTCGAAGAAGAAGATATATAAAAAGTTCCACCGACCTAGGGCTCCACCTCACGTGCCTGCTTGTGCAGTCTCGCAAAAACGCAAATATCTCTCTATTCTAAAGTCGTATTAACAAAGGTTTGATGTGTTGGAAACTAGACTCGTAGACCTTTGATTGGATAGGTTGTAGGCCCCATAACTCTTTATAGATTGGGAGAAAACCTCTGAGACATTTAACCCAAATTTCAGAGAAATCTTTAAAAAGAAACTTACAATAACTTTTGCCAACTTTTATTTTTCCACCTACCTAACTTCAAAAATATGACATACTACATCATTCTTAATTTATTACTCACCCTCTTTGTCTTTCCATGAAAGTATGAGTTAATTAGACGTTTCGAAAAGTCGGGGTGTTACAATAACGATTCACAACTATAGGTACGATTTTTATAGCAAATTTCTCTTTCCTCTCTCCTTTTTTCCTTCCTTCCTCGCCTTTTTCCTCTCTCTGCACTCTCGCTCGTCTCTCTTCTCTCTTTGTACCCTCTCTTGCTCGCCTCTCTTTGCCTTCTCTCTCTCTTTTATTCTTCTCTCTGCAATACAAATACAAATGTTAATAGTCGATTATAGAAATAATAACAATTAATGATACAAATACAAATACGGGAAGGCTAACTCCCATATTAAAATAATGTGAATATAAACAATTGCTATATCGTTAAGGAAAAAAGAACTTTGGAGAGAGAAAGAACCACACGTGGTAATGGACTGTAATGTCAACTTCAAGCAGAGTTTAATTCAATAATGAGGGAAAAATCATACTCGCAAAGGATTGTTAGTAACTGGAAACGCCAAGCACTATCGAACAATTGAATTGTATTTTCCAAGCTACATCATATATAGTGGAACACCTGAATACTAGAAATAAAAGTTTTTTTCCCTCTACGATTTAGTGAGACATTTATATTATAAAACATTATTTTTCTACTCATTTTTCATCGAAATAATTTACTCAAAAAATGTACAATGAGAAACAGATTCTCTCTGAAATAGTGGAAAACTTCCTAATTTTTTCTGGATGAAAACATAATTACTATTTTTTTTTCCACTGATTCAATCAAAATATTTGTGGGAACACTACTTAGCGGTAATTATTTAACAACAATAACTTAAGTGCTGCTAAATATATGTTTTAGAGGCAATTTAACACTCTTTGTAAATGTCCCTAAAACATATAGTGACATTGAATCCAATAACAATTAACTAAATACCAATAAGGTTTTACCACTTTTTATTAATATGCATATTTATTGCCGTTAAAAACTATTTTTATCATAATGGAATAACCACTAAGGATTTCACAAACCAAAAAAACATTGAAGAAATTGATAAAAGCTTGCAAGCAGATAATGAGAAAGAAAATGAACAAACTAGAAAGGTAAACAGAAAAGACTTTGAGAAAAAAGTTAATGAAATGGCAACTGCCACAGTACCAGAAAGGGACACCAATATTTTAACTACTCTATTAGCTCATTGAAATAAAAAACAAACCAATGTGGAATCAGAGGTTCATTGATATAATAAAATATTTTTTTCCTAAAATGTATTCTTATATATGGTCATCTTCTAATTGCATGGGACAGTGTGACAGAAGGGTCTTTTGGAAAAAAAAAAAAAACACTTCCTCATTTAAGCTTATTAAGGGTGTGTTTGGTATGAAAGAAAATATTTTCCAGAAAATGTTTTTCAATTCTTTCATGTTTGGTTGGGTAAAATGTTTTGAAAAATATTTTTCAAATCAACTTATTTTCCTCAAATTTAAGAAAAATGACTTCCCTTCAAAAATTAAGAAAAACATTTTCCAAAACTCTCCTCCAACTTCATATTACAATTCTTTTACCTCACCCTACCCCCCACCAGCCCCTAACCCCGTCCTCCCCAAAAAAATTAAAAAGTTTGTTTTTAAAAATATCTCCAATTTCAAATTTTATTTTCACCTCACCCCCACACATACCCTCGACCCCTCCCACCGCCAGCCCCCCACCTCCACTCCCCCAAAAAATAAAAAATTAAAGTTTGTTTCTAAAAAATATTTTCAAATTCAAATTTTTATTTTTTCATCCCATCCCACCCCCGGCCCAACCCCCCTCCAAAAAAAAATTAAGATTTGTTTTTAAAAAATATTTTCAATTTCAATTTTTTATTTTTTCACTCTACCCCCACCCCCTTCAAAAAGAAATAAAAGTTTATTTTTAAAAAATATTTTTAATTTCAAATTTTTATTTTTTTACCCCATCTCACCCCTACCCCCACACCCCCCACCCCAAAAAGAAATCTAAGTTTATTTTTTAAAAATATTTTCAATTTCAATTCAAAAATTATTTTCTACTCTCTAGTAAAAATAAAAGATGTTTTCTCAAAAATATTTTTCATTCATTAATCAAACACTAAAAAATCTTTTCCGGAAAATATTTTCTACTCACCAACCAAACATGAGAAAATAAGTCCAAAATCTACTTGTTTTCCAAGAAACATTTTCCATGGAAAACATTTTCCTTCTTACCAAACACTCCCTAAGTTTGTTTTTTGCTACATAAAGCTTTTCGTAAAAATATTTTCTTTTATTTTAATAGACTTCTAAAACTATAAGTACTAAATAGTGGTGGAGCCAGAAATTTCACAGAGGGTGTCCAAAAAAAATGAATAAAAATAAATATTGTTACTAGTGAGATTCAAACATGTGAGCACCCTAAACATTGGCTCTTTCAAGACGTCTAAAATCATTGGGCTACAATATCTTATTCTGTCAAGGGCATCCAGAATATGTTACTTAATCACTTTGTATATTATTTTACTTATATATGGTATTATTTTCCGACGAAGGATGTCTTGGTCACCCTCGTGACTATAACATAGCTACATCCTTGCGAAATAGTTATATTTATACATGCCATATGAAACTCACTAGGGGTAGACCCACCCTTATCCGAGAGGGAAAAACTACATTGTATATAGAGGTCAAATTTTGATATATATTTAAAAGTATTTACATATCTTTTTACACATGTAAATGTTTAGTTTAGTAATTAAGGCGCTGTGAAAATTCTTTGAAGTTGTGCATCTAGTCCTACTAGCCTCATAAGTATAACTTTTTATTATAACTATTGACACCCCTTAATGACAATCCTCGATCCACTCTCGTTGGACTATATAAGGAAACGATGAATGCATGGTTAATGATTCCATGAATATTCAATATGATGCATCACTTAAAGGAGGTGATCATTTGTTACTTGTCTGTTTGCCTATTATTTAGTCTGACAAACATGATTTTGTGGCCAGTAAAAAAGATAATTAAGATGACTTAAACAATTTTAATAATTAGGTTACTTGTTTAATTTAATTTATTAGTATAATTTATAAGTATAGACATTATTTCTGACCAATTTTTGAGTTGACAGTGTATAGCATATATGTTACAAATGGAAAAATACATAAGAGAGACGTTGATGAAGTTGTTGAAAATATTTTAGCGGAGTTTGCGGGTTTCTCTTTGTAAGTTTGCTATTATCGAATTGCTTTCATCGAGAGAATCATAAGCTGTACTTGTCATATATGTAGACTATAGTTTCAACGGACAAGTCCAATACAAAACAAAACAATCAAATATCCATGACAAATCTCTTCCCCCCACCCACCCCCTCCTCTTAATATATAAAATATATATTAAAAAAATGTTGGTGAGGTTTGGGTTTCATTTATATATAGACTTCTTTTCCTAAAGATCTATTATGTACTCCATCCATTTCATTTTATTTGGTTCATGTTGACTCAGTCGTCCTTTTAAAGAAAAGTATTATTAATGTGCAGCTGATTCTATACCAGTCGATTCAATTGTTCAGTTACTTCGAAAAAACTTACTATTATGGCTATGCAAGGGGACTGGCTTCCCCTTTTTTAATATTTTATTAAATTAATTGTGTTTGTTATACTTTGAAAATTTGAATTTGGCTAGCTATCAGTATTTTATGTAGTTATTTAATGATAAGGGTAATATTGGAAGAAAATGATAAATTTCTCTTGATTTGCTAAAATAGACAAATAAAGAAGAAAAAACTATTTTAGTATAAAGTAGGGACGATGGGTTCATTCTAACTTCCTTATGTGGAAATTACATTATTAGTTGACGATTAAATGTTTTTTTGTATGTATATATTATAAGATAATATTGAACCCTCTTTGACTTTTTCAGGCATTTATTTCTTCATATTTTTTGCAAAGAGAGTACGAAAAAAAGAAGCTTTCATGTTGCGTGTATTATCAAAATTAATATCTTCAGAACAAAGAGAATTGGGAAATTTCTGTATATTGCTCAAAACGTGTTAATCACTTCTGTACAGTACATGCGTATATATACAAGTATAAACTGACTTAAGCTTAACTAACTAATGGAAAGAATTTTCTAACAGAATAACAGTATTAGTATCTAGCCACTAACTCTATGACACCTGTACAAACTGTAACCACTTAGACAGCTCAGTTCATCAGCCACTTTCTTCCATATGCTCAATACCCCTCTTCAAGCTAGGTGGTATAAAGATGTTCCTCATTCCTAGCTTGGATACTAAATGATCATGTTGCAACTTGCTCGGACCTTTGATAAGTATGTATGCAGGTTGTTCAACAGAAGACAAATGCAGAGTATGTACATGCCCACTTTGTATCTTTTCCCTAATGAAATGACAATCTATGTCAATGTGTTTTGCTCTCTCATGAAACACAGGGTTTGCTGCTATTTGTAAAGCAGCCTTGCTGTCACAATGTAGTCTCACTGGCAATTTCATTTCAACACCTAATTCTCTGAACAATCCAATTAACCAAACAACTTCAGCTACTGTAGATGCCAAGCTTCTATACTCAGCCTCTGTTGAGCTTCTAGACACAGTAGGCTGTTTCTTGGACTTCCAAGAGATTAATGAATTACCAAACATAATCATGTACCAGTGATGGATCTTCTGGTGTTGATACAGGACCCCCAATCAACATCACAAAAACCCTGAAGAATGTTGGTTTGTTTAGTAGACATCAAGACACCAAAACCAGGCGCTTGTTTTACATATCTTACTACTCTATGAGCTGTCTCCATGTGTGATGACTTAGGAACATGCATAAACTGACTAAGACTTTGTACAACAAAGGCAATATCAGGCCTGGTAATTGTAAGGTATAGTAGTCTTCTAACAAGTCTTTGATAACCACCTGGATCAAGCAGAGCATGACCATTATTAAGCTTGAAATGATCATCAAAATCTGAAGTGGTCAGTTTCTGGTTGACCTCTACTGGTGTAGTACATGGTTTTGATCCACTCATTTCGAAGTCTGATATAAGTTCCATAGCATATTTCCTTTGATGCATAAGTATTCCTTCTGAGTTTCTTACAAACTCTATACCAAGGAAATATCTGAGATCTCCTAGGTCTTTGATTTTGAAATTACTTTTCAGGACATGTTTAGCATTGTCTATCAACTTTTTGCTACTTCCTGTAATCAACAAATCATCTACATAAATCAATACTATCACAATTCCTTCTACTGTCCTTTTGGTCATCAATGAATAGTCCAAATGCCTTTGATGAAACCCTGCTTTGAGCAAAGCATTTGTGAGTTTCACATTCCATTGCCTAGATGTTTGTTTCAAGCCATAAAGTGACTTAATTAGTCTGCAAACTTGTGATCCCTCACTGCTATCACTGTTGAATCCTAGTGGTAATTGCATATAGACTTCCTCATGTAGATCTCCCTGTAAAAAAGTATTATCTACATCCATCTGTTGAATGCTCCATCCATTTGTTGTAGCCAAAGAAATTACAGACCTCATAGTCACCATTTTTACAACTGTAGAAAAGGTTTCTTGGTAGTCAAGACCCTCCTTTTGATTGTAACCTTTTGCTACCAATCTGGCCTTAAACCTTTCTATAGCACCATCAGCCTTATACTTTATCTTGAAGACCCATTTGCAACCAATGGCCTTCTTACCAGGTGGCAAAGAAACTACTTTCCAAGTCCCATTATTCTGTAGAGTCTTAATTTCAGACTTCATTGCTTCAACCCATCTTTTATCCAAGATGACATGTTCATAAGATTGTGGCTCAGTCTCTATAGACATCTAAGCTATTAAATTTTGATAGGGGACAACCAGGTTATCATAAGTAACATTATCTTCAATGGGGTATAAACCAGAGTTTGCAGATTTTGAACTTGGTTTTGTGATGAAATCTTTCTGCCAAATAGGTGGTCTACTAACCCTTGTTGATGTTCTCCTTGTTGGTGGTTGCCCAACTGAATCCATGGAGCTTGCAGCTTCAACCATCGTCTCAGCAGCTTCAACCATTGTCTCAGTTGTAATTGGATCAATAAGTGGTGTACTATCACATTCTTCAAGCCTTGCAACTGGAACTTCTTCAGTAATTTCAGTTGGATGAAAAATAGGCATTAGCATAGTATCATTTGCATCCATCTTACTTAGATCATCCATAATGTATGACTAAAAAGGAAATAAGTGCTCATAAAAACATACATCTCTACTTGTCAAGAAGACTTTATTCTGCAAATCATAGAGCCTATAACCTTTTTGAGTAGTCCCATATCCCAACAATACAGCTTTAACAGCTCTTGCCCCAAACTTGTCTCCCTTAACCAAGTTTGTTGCATAACATAAACATCCAATGACTCTCATGTGTAATAAGCTTGCCTGTGTTTGATACAACATGACAAAAGGAGTTTTATTCCCTAAAACAGTTGATGGGACTCTGTTAATGATATAGACAACAGCAGTGATGCATTCACCCTAAAATCTAGAGGGTAAACCTTGAAATCGAATGGCCCTGGCAGTTTCAAGAATATGCCTATGTTTCCTTTCCATCACTCCATTTTGTTGTGGAGTGTGTGGACATGAGCTTTGATTAATAATACCATGATGATCAAATAACTCCCTACATTGAGTATTAAAGAATTCTCCCCCATTATCATATCTAAGTACCTTCACTTGCCTTCCAAATTGAGTTTTTATCAAAGTTAGAAAGCTTTTAAGTAAAGTGCAAACATCAGATTTAAGATGCATCAAGAATGTCCAAGTCCATCTAGAATGGTCATCAACTAAAGTGAGAAAATATCTCATATTATTATGAGTAGCAACTTTGTAAGGTCTCCAAACAACCATATGGATCAAATCAAAACAATGAGAAGCTCTAGTGTCACTATTAGGAAAAGAAAGTCTAACTTGTCTAGCCAATGAACATATATCACAATGTTGTAAAGAAAATGCTTGTTTATTCTTTACTATGTCTAATCTCCTAATCACAGACATGGGTACATGGCCCATCCTCTTGTGCCACACCTCAGTTGTTTCCTTGCATTTTGCTACATTCAGAGACTTTATCCTTGCAGGTTCTTTCTCAACTTTGGTGTTCAGTGTGTACAAACCATTTCGTTCCTCACTAATCCCCTTCATTTTCCCATTGAAGAGGTCCTGAATAATGAAGAAGTCAGGGAAAAATAAAGCACAACATTGTAACTCTTTTATCAATCTAGCTACAGATAACAGATTGAACTGAAACTCAGGCACACATAATACATTTGTAATCACATCATCTTCTTCTAACTGACATTTCCCAGAGTGAGTTATTATAGGTGACTCACCTGTGGGCAATTGAACCTTCCCTGGTGTGGCAACTGTTAATCCAATATTAAAGAGTGAGCTATCACTCACCATGTGATTTGTAGCTCCACTATCAACTATCCATTGTGGATGTGTAGGATGTGTATGGGTTAAACTAGAAGAGCTGACAAATATACATGTCATGTTTGCATTTGCAGAAGTCTCATTCAACTGAGGTTTATTTAACAGCCTCAGGATTTGATTGTATTGATCCATTGTGAAGTAACGTTGTTGGACAGGGTATGGAGTGACTCCAGTGTCTCCAGTGTGTTGAGCTTGGATATTAGCTGCAGAGATTTTTTTTCTTCCCTTTGAAATCAACAGGGTAACCTATGAGTTTGTAACAATTGTCCCTAGTATGACCCCTCATGTTGCAATAGTTGCATTGCATTGCCTTAAAACAAGCCTCATTAGTGTGTCCTCTGAAATTGCAGATCTCACAGTAGGGAGAGAGCCTTCTAGACCTAGAGCTACTTGCTCCTGAGCTACCAGCTCCTCCTCCAGATCCAGAGCCACTGCCTCCATAATATCCAAATCCACTTATATTTCCACCTCCAGAACTACCTCTTGTGTTATCTGCATAATCACCTCCTCTAGTTCTGTTAGTGAATAGAGTTGTGGGATCAATGTTACCTATGCCTTCAATTTTGTTAGAAAGCAAGGCTGTGTGATCGATTGCACTGTTATCACCAATTTGCTCCCCACATAAAACCTTTTGACTCTCATCCTGGATGAGCATAGCATAACATTGATTCACAGTAGGAATAGGTGTCATCATGAGAATTTGACTATGAGCCTGACTGTAGTTATAATTCAATCCCATAAGAAATTAGAGAAGTCGTTGTCTTATCAAACCATCAGCAGAATCCTTCGATGTTGAATAGTCACAACAAGAAGGAGGTACAATCGAATCAAATTCATCCCAAAGGTCTTTCAGTTTTGAAAAATACACAACAACAGGGGAAACACCTTGTGTTAAGGTAGCAATTGCTTTGTGAAGATGATATATCCTAGACATGTTAACCTTATCAAATCGCTCCTTTAAATCTCTCCAGACCACACTAGTATTAGAGCAGAAAAGAATTCCACTTACAAGTTCCTTGCTGACATTGTTGACGATCCATGAAATCACCATTGCATTACATCGATCCCAATCCTGCTTCTCAGAATCAACTGCAAAAGGATCTCGTGTGATTGTGCCATCGATAAATCCCAATTTGTTTCTGGTAAGCAAATTGAGTCGCATCACACGACTCCATAAGGTGTAGTTCTCCATGCCTGTCAACTAAATTCCAATTTGCACAGATACAACGACATCTGAAGAAGATAAGAACAAAGGATGATTGTGGTCGTTCCTTCCTGCCATTGAAATCAATTTCCAGATCTATGTTTTCTACTTGATGAATCTCTCAATCCTTCGATGGTTGCAAATGAAGAATTCCTAGATCCAATCAGGAAAGCTCTGATACCATATCAAAATATCTTCAGAATAGAGAGAGTTGGAAAATTTCTGTATATTGGTTAAAACGTGTTTATCACTTTTGTACAGTACATACGTATATATACAAGTATAAACTAACTTAAGCTTAACTAACTAATGGAAAGAATCTTCTAACAGAATAACAAAATTAATATCTAACCACTAACTCTATGACACCTGTACAAATTGTAACCACTTAGACAGCTCAGCTCATCAGCCACCTTCTTCCATATGCTCAATATGTATGGCCATAAATATTTGGATATGGGTAACACAAATCAATCTCTAGGTAAATAAGCCCATAAATCTTAGCATAATTATTCATGGCTTACTTCGATAGAAATATTATTGGGTGTGTGAAAAAAAATACTTTATACACTACAAAAGTTAATAAGAGAAAAATAAAGGCTAAATATAAAATTGAAGTATTATTAATGGTGTGATTGTGTGAAACACTTTTGAAAAAAGTCAAAACGAGCTTAACTTAAAGGGGACTATCACATGTTAAGAATGTGTTTGGACTATTCTAACCCAAGAGGCTACTGATAATATTGGTTTAATTGAGGCAATCATAAAACAATTATGCATGAAGCTTTTTTTCAAGAGTTATTTTGATTAATTTTCAAAGTTAAATTAGATAATATTAATTTAATAGTTTAAAATTAAACTTTAGATATTCAAAACTATACGGAAAGTACTATTAATTGCAACTTTTTTCATATCAATTTGTAAAAAAATACATCTAAAAATGTTAGTCAAAATTCATATTATTTGATTCTTTTTCTAATTCAATTCCGTTTAATTCAATTCTTCGAAATAAGTTTGATCAAATGGATTATTCATCGTTTGTAAAATGGATTAAATTTTATTCAAAATGGACTATTTTACTCAAATGGCATCCTTCACTTGCTAAATACACTCAGATTAATTAGTACACAGTGAAAATACCTAGAGAATTCATTAAATTGATAACTGAATAATGAACATTCATGGTTTTACAACTAGCGTTTATGGTAATGATTTGTTTCAGTCGTTATGAATAGGGCAACAGTGAAAGAAGTTGGGCCAGAAAACTTTTTGGATAGTGACTTAAAAGTTTTGACTATGCCAGTCTCAGTATTCTAGGCTAGGTGCGAGTCTAGGGCCCTTCGAGAATGGGTGAGGTGTAATGTCAGAGTTTGGTTTGATATATTCTTGTAACCAATAGAAACTAAGGAACACATAGGACTTTACAAAATTGAATTCGGGCGAGTAAAACTCCTAGAATCGAATTCGGCATGAAAGGGATAGGTCAGGACATAAAGGGAAAGAGGTATGTTGTGAAAATAAGTTTTATAGGAATTTCAAGTCTTTAAAGTTCGCATATTTTGCTATAGCGGGTCTCAGACTGCTATAGCGAAGTGTACCCATTATAGCGGAGTAAGTTTCGCTATAGCGGGCTGGACAACTGTGGCAGGGTGAAATAATTTTTTATGCAAAAGCAACCCCAAAACCTCTTATCTTCTGCACTTTTTTGTTCTTGGACTTGTTTGGGGTTGTTTAGGCCTGTTTGCACTCAATTTCTCACGAATTTCATTGGTAAAAGTAAGATTGTTACTCCCCAATCTTGTACAATGATTCTTAAGCCTTAGAATCTAAGAAATTACTCTTTCGGGAGGGTTTTGGGATGATTCATGGTGGGAAAAGGCCTAGGTTGGGGAAGCTGATCATTAATTTGTTTGGGTTAGAGTTTGAGTATTATTCGGGTATAATTAGGCCTTTGTGATTGATTGTTGCTTTTATTTATTGTTTTAGACCAAGAACAAGTCAAGAGACTTTGAAAAGTAAAATCTCGAGTTCTTTAGAGTTTTCAAGAGGCTTGATTTGAGGTAGGTGATAGTTGTATGTTTCCAATATATATATATATATATATATGCATGTCTACTACTTTATAGTATCATTTATAAAATGTATGTTAAGGAAACATAGGGACACATGCACTACTAAAAAATTGCCAAAAAGAGACGGAAAAAAGCGACGGAGTCCGTCGCTTTTTTGGCCAAAAGCAACGCAATCAATCTCGTCGCTTTTTGGCTCGATGTTTTTCCAAAAGCAACGGACTGCGTCACTTTTAACTTTTTTTAAAAAATATTTTGTTTGAAGAATGCAACGTCCTCCGTCGCTTTTTTTTTAATTTTAAAAAAGAGACGAAGTCCGTCACTTTAATTAATTTTTAATTTTTTTAGAATCTTGAAAAGCGACGGACAATGAGATGCCGTCCGTCGCTTTTTTGGAAATAAAATTTTGAAAAATTCAGAAAAGCGACGAACTAAAGGACCCTGTCCGTTGCTTTTCTGGGTTTTAAAAAAAAATAAAATCCAAAAAAGCGACGGACAAAACCACCCTGTCCGTCGTTTTTTCTGCAATTTTTTTGGCAGCAGAAACTGCCAGTTTCTGCTACCCACCTGCAAAAGTAATTCAACTCAATTCAATTCAATTCAGCCCCAATCAAACACAAAACATTATAAAGAAGCTACACAAAATAAAAAATAACAATTTAAATTAACATTCAAAAATATCTAAACCACAATATAAAGACTTATAAAGTCTTTCAAAATTCGTTTCAAAATTACGAATAGTTCATAAAGACTACATTTTATCAAGATTTCTAAAGTTCAACCTAATAATTAGTTCATAAATTCTATAAATCAAGATTCCTAAAGTTCACAACCTAAAGTTTAAAATCCTACAATAATTCAAGATTTCTATAGCTCACAACTTAAAGTTCTAAAATTCCACAATAATTCAAGATTTCTAAAGTTCACAAATCCCACAATAATTCAAGTTCTCTAAAGTTCACAACTTAAAGTTTTAAAATCCTACAATAATTTAAGATTTCTAACGATCACAACCTTATAAAGTTCTAAAATCCTACAAAAATTCAAGTTCTCTAAAGTTCACAACTTTAAGTTCTAAAATCATACAATAATTCAAGATTTCTAAAGTTCACAACCTAAAGTTCTAAAATCATACAATAATTCAAGATTTCTAAAGTTCACAACCTAATTAAAGTTCTAAAATCCTACAAAAATTCAAGTTCTAATTAAATTCAATAATTCCTATCCAATTTCTAAAATTAGTTATATATAAACTTCTAATCCAAGAATTAATTAGTTATATTCAAGTTCCAAGTTCAAGTTCAACTTCAAGTTCAACTTCAAGTTCTAAATTCAAGTTCATATCTAGTTATATATAAACTTCTAATCCAACAATTAGTTATATATTCAAGTTCTACTTTAAAAAGAAACTAATCGATCAATACATATTCATGACATTCAAACATTCATCACTATATAGTCATGACATTCAAACATTCATCATATACACTTCAATTACTAATTTCTAACTTCAAAGTAACACTTTACTAACTAACAATATATCAATCAAATTTTTAAAAAATCTTAATTCACAATCAAATTACATATTCTCAAGTTCAAACTAGTCCTAAAATTAAAAAAAACACTAATTCATTCACTAATTACAATACCCAATTTAAAAGAAAATCCTAAAATAAAAAATCTCCAATTCTCTACTTAACTAACAATAATCAAATCAAATCAACAATAACACAACCCAACAAACTAAAACAATAATATACTAACTAACAATCAACTATAATCACTAGAATTGAAAATAAAAAACCTAAAACTAAACACCAACCTTAACAAAGAGGAGAGGCAACGACGAGCGGTGACGGACGGCGACAGGCAAAGACAGTGACGGCGGTGGAGGTGGATGCGGCATTTCGTGGAGGGAGATCGATAGAGAGAAGGGAGAGAATAAGAGAAGAAGAGAGAAGAGAGAGAGAAGAAACTAAGAAAATCCCGATCTGGGTCAAAGATATTTTAAGAAAAGCAACGGACAACATCTCTTTGTCCGTCATTTTTTTTTAAATAGTTGACCAAAATTTTGACCAAAAAAGCGCGGACTAAGAGACGCTGTCCGTCGTTTTTCTTAAATGTTTGACCAGTCATGTTGACCAAAAAGCGACGGACTTAGAGATGTTGTCCGTCGCTCCTTTAAAAAAATAATTAATCAATTAATTATTAATTATATATATATTTCGCGCAAAAATCCGCGAAAAGAAGTGACGGACTAAGACATGCCGTCCGTCGCTTTTTGAAAAATAATTTTAAAAATAATTATTTTTATTAAAAAGCAACGAACAGTGTGGAAAATGGCGTCGCTTTTTGGAGCGACGTCGTCCATCGCTTTTCTATCCGTCGTTTTTTAGCAGTTTTTTAGTAGGATGTGAAATGGTGTCGTGTTGATAATCTTATACACTGAACTGATTATGTGACTTGTGGTTTCTAGTGTTATTGTTCATGGTGTTTGTGATTGTACATGATTGTTTGTGTTTGCTAGTTGACTTGGATACCAGTACGCCTGATATAGTTCATCCCCACGATTGACTCGAATTTCACGCATGATGTTTGCTAATGGTTGGCTTAGGTATGACGTCTAGTACGAGGATATCCATATATGATTGGCTCGGGTACCACGTCGATACACTAACTATAGATAGCCCGGGTACCATATTGGTACACTAACAAATTGAGTTTGGGTTCATGAGAAGATTATGCATGTGTTTTTGGATCCATGAGAGGACCGCACAATGCATTTGTGATCATGTGAGACATGCATCCAGTTATTTGTTGTTTCATGATATATGACTGGGAGTCTGTACTGATTGATAGTTGTGTATGTGTGATCCTGTCAGTATACTATGGTTTGTGTACTGATATTGCACATGTTCTTTTTTTGTTGAGTACATGCCATCTTTCAGCTGTTGATTCAAGACCTCAAGTTAAGGGATGTCTAACTTTGAATCCAAGGTGAACTATTCTTTCAGGCCGTCGTGAATTTCTCTATTCTTCTTGTCCGTCTTTCTGAATTACGACATTCTTAGATTTTTGTTATTGTTTTAAGCTTCGGGGTTGCATCCCTTTTATTTAGACATTAGAATTTTGATATCATGACTTTCAATTCTTAGGGGTTTATTTTCGCACAAATATTCTTTATTATTGGATTGAGTTTATGAGGGCTCAATTCTTTCACTACTAAATTGCTTTGGACTATTGATTGAGTTTATGAATACTCAATCCTTAGTTGTTTGAAAAATTGTTTATCTTGTTTTTATATGATGAACTTGCTTAAAATAATAACATTTGGGGTTTAGTTTGGGTTAGTTATCAGTTCTTCCAACAAGTGATTTAGTGTGGGTGACACTCACGATGATTAAGATCGTGACATTTACACTACTAAAACATTACTATTTATTCATGGGAAAGTATAGGTATTTTTGTAAATATATTTTAATTAAATCAGTAAAAAAAAAAACTACAGTATTTTCATAGGAAAAAATTATAAAAATTAGTGTGTTTCAATGAGAATCCATTTTCATTGAACCAACAATAACGTTCACATTTAACTTTTCTCTTTTTTCAATAATGTTTGCACACACATAACACAATTGATGGACCCCAAAGCATCGAAAAGTCATCACTCATTTGAGCATTGAACTAAACAAACTCCATATAAAACGACAAACAATAATTTTCCCGTCACCAATTCCCAAAACCCTTTTAACACTATTCTATTCAAACTCTACTCTTGGATTCTTTGTCCTAATATATTTCCCTCTAAACTTTTCCTTTTGGCCTCTTCTTTTCATTTCCATGATACCCTACACATACACCTAAGTCAAAACCCCTACAAATACATATCCTTCATTCATTTCCCACAAACTATTATTATCTCTTGTTTCATTTCTTGAAAAGAGAAAAAAAATATGGTGCAACTTGAAAATGGTACAAATTTTTTCATCAATGACAATGTTGATGTGTTGATAGTGATATTGCAAAGGCTAGATGGTGGTTCCTTAGGTGTAGCTGCATGTGTTTGTAAGTTATGGTGTTCCATCACTAGAAATGATTCCCTTTGGGAGCACCTTTGCTTTCGCCACGTGTCTCCTCCCCCGGAGGGTGTGAGGACGGTGGTTTTGGTTCTTGGAGGGTACCGAAGACTTTATATGGTGTGTGTTAAGCCGGTCTTGGACCGGCTTAGGAAGTGGAAGAAAGGAACAGGTTTTGATGAGTCGGAGGTAATGAGAAGAGTTTGGATGCAGCATGAAGTGGAACTTTCATTATCGTTGTTTTGTGTGGATTATTATGAAAGAGTGTTTTTGGGTGGTGGTGGTGGTGCAGCAGCATCATCGCTTATGTTCCTATGCAATGCCGTTAATGTTTAGGAAAGTAATGAAAAGAAGGATGTTTGCGTTAAGATACCGGGAGGGTTAATTCTTTTTATCTTTGCTCTTATTTTTTATTGTTGGTAATTCGAGATTTCTACCATTTATTGTTAATGAAGTAGAGCACTACTTATTAATAAATAAAACTACTTAATATTCTAATTAGATTATTGTTTGTGTATTCTTACTATTGAATATTGGCTCTATATTGTGGGTTGCTTCATGTAGACTGACCTGACAACCCACCCTATCACTTATAAGTTAACGTGGAAATGGGTGTCACTTAACTTTCTATTCTTCAAAAGATAATTTTTTTCTCTGATTTGTTTTCTCCTAACACACGAGAGAAAAGGCATTTAGTTCGTTGATTAAACGTTGTGAGTTTGACTTTGGGAATATTTTGATGGTGGAACTGGGTTCAATAATCAACATTGGGTTATAAAGGTACATAATTCGTTGTTCTCGCTTTGCTATTTAATCGTATATTGATATATATTAGAATCAAAATTTGCATACAACATGTTTGATTTGTTTGTTCTTAAGATAAGGGTATACCAAATATATACTCTCTTATTTGGAAATTACCATGGACACGAAGCAGATAAAGTATTACTACTATTTGATTAAATACTCTAATAAACATTCACGTATAAATTAATAAAGAAATATAAGGGCAAATAATTGATTAAATCATGAGGTACACCAACCATTTGAAAAATACAAGTCAAATACAGGGTGGATCATGTCCTTGAGTTTATTTCAACGTTTATGCCAAATAATGGGACTAGCTAGTTTGATTATTACCAGAATAAGAATCACCCCAATGTGGGTGCTAATTTAGGAGTTTTTTAAGTGATTACTAAAAAATTAAAAGTCAAAAGTAGCTAGGTAGCTACCTACTTTTGACTTTTGCTTTATTTGGTTTTCCTCCATCTCTTTCTATTTATATGTCATTTTTATTAAAAATTAGAGCTGTTAATATGGATTGACCCATTCCATTTGAACTAACCCATACAAGCTTTGAAATTTGACGGGTCAGATCAGGCTAGTTCATTTTTTGTGTTGACTAGAAAATGATCGATCCAGCCCACAAGTTCGTGGGCTATGGATTTGCCGGACCAGTCTTTTTTTCTTAAAAGTATATTTTTTTTTTATAATTTAAAAATATTATCATAAATATCGACAAGACAATATTATATAGTGTTAGTGTTCTACTTGTTAATCAAATACATAAATAAAATTATTTTTATAATATTTATTAAGTTTGATTTTAAGTAAAAACATAAATAACTAAATATAAATATTAACCTAATTATTTTCCAATGATCATAATAAAACAAAAAAACTATGACAATATTTCATAGGTTATGACCTATGTAGTGATTTCCTAGAAATTTTAGGGAATTTTTATTTTACATAATACGTATTCTATAAACATAATTTGTATTTAAATTGTAATATTTTAAACTTTAAATTGATTTTGAGTTTAGACTCTTGTTATTTTTAATACTCTATATTATTTTTTATTTTTAATTAATTTTTATTTGGTCCACGGGCCGGCCCTATCCATATTTCTCAAGCCCCACAAATCGGCAGACTTATTCAGGCCGGGCTAAAAAGCCCCTTTCTTAAATGGGCTCCAAAAATCGTAACCCAGTCCTATCAAATCCCGAGTTAGGCCAAGCCGGCCCAACGGGCCTAGCCCATATTGACGACTCTATTAAAAATAAACGGTCCCCAATATTTGTCATTTCACAAAATAAATACATCAATGACATTTGTCTTTATATTTTATCCGTCGAAAGTTATTTGCCTTGAAAATATATATTTGACTAACATGGAAAAACTAAGTAATCAATTCATATTCATTGATCAAATTAGTTAATCAAAGTAAATTAATTATGTTCATGTATTGAAAACTTGACTTCAAGAGAACACTAAATAAGTATATAATGGTAAACTTACCTAGTTTCTTCAGGAGCGTGAAACTTAAAATGATAACAATTAAATAGAAACGGAGGGAGTACTTTTTAAGCCTAAAATAAGCTTTTAAGCGCTTTGTATCTTTGTCAAACACCTCTAAAAATTAAAATAAAAAATAAAAAATTCTGCATTATAGCAAAATATTAATTCAAAATAAATGTTATAACTACTGTTCATTTAATTCCAATTCGCAGCAAACGTTTCACTTTTCTTGTCATTTGGATGTTCTTGCCATTCGTCTCTCTCCCCTCTCTCTAGAATCTCGCACACCACTCTCATCTTTTCCAGTCTCTCTCTCTTGCCTCTCTCCTTTCCCTGTCCTCTCTCTCTCTCGATTCTCTTCTGTTAATCTCTCTTTCACTTTATACAAACACAAACATATAATTTGTGTTTGTGTTTGCATAAAGTGAGAGAGAGAGACCGTATATACAAATCCAAATCTCTCCGCCCTGTACACTTATAATTATATAAATACAAATCTTCCCATGCCCAGTATTCTTTTGCTTCTCTCTCTCTCTCTCCCGCTTTATAGAAACACAAATTATACACTGTATAAAGCGAGAGAGATTTGATATACAAATATTTTAACTCGATTCAATTGTATACGAATTCAAATTTTATGCAGCTATACAAACACAATCATTGATACATATACATAGTAGTTACATATATACAATTATCTAATCGAAATACATATACAATTCATCTCTCTCGCTCGCCTCTCTCCTCTCTCTTCCAATCTCATTCACCACTCTAGCCTAACACATAGAACATATACATATACAAACACAATTTTCATAGATAGACGAATTAACGCCCGATTTATACAAATCGCTGCGATTTATACAAATCAGATGCTCCATAGCAAACATAATTTAGCTATGGAGTGCAAATAGCAAAGCTATAGCAATAAAATGCTAATATGATTATTATCTTTGCTATTTCTAAAATTTACTCTTCAAAAAATGCTTAAAAGCCAAAAAAAAAACACTTATAAATAAGTCAATCCAAACACCCTCTAATATTCACAAGTCTAACATAAATAACAACTTTATGCAATTAACTATTCTTAAGTCTATGCCATTGAGTTTATCACATAGTTTATGCTAACTTCTTGACTCTCTCAATCTCAAGATTGGATTTTTATGAAGGTATTCCAATCCAGAATTTCAGGCAAATTTCTACAATAATTTTACTTGAATAACATTCTTTAGCTTGTTGTGCCTGCTCTCTCTCTCTCTCTCTCTCTCTCTCTCTATACTCCAAGTGTTTAAATTATTGAGTTTATTTTATACTCTAGGCACACTCGTTAACCTATTTAGTTTTTCTCTTCTAGTTATATCACAATTTTTAGTTTATTGGGCCACTTAATACTTCTTAAAAATCAAGCCCATGTACATACAAAAATAGGAAAATTACACTAGCTGACGGCCCATAAGATTTGTTTATCATATTTTAAGCCCAATTTATAAATTTTACTAAAACTGGCCATTTGGCCTATTCAAAAAAATTGGTTGTCTTCTTCATCCTTCATCTTTTTTCTGCATTTTTCTTCATTCTTGTTCTTGTTCATATTCTTTCTCCTCCTTATTCATCTTCTAATTTTGTTGCTGCTGATTAATTTTCTTCTTCATGCTCTTCTTTCTCCTTTTTCTTCTTCTTTAAAATTAAACGTGAATCATTTCGTATAAATTATATATCAAAAGATTCGAAACATTGTGCGGATTTCATATCTAAAGTTTTAAAATGTTTAAAGATAATTTTGAGTTGATCGAAATTGAATTCTATGTATAATTCATGTATAGTTAATGTATACTTCATGTATAGTTAAGCTGTTTCAATGTATCATAATATATATTCAATGTATATCTCATGTATATTTAAGTTATATTGTATAGAAGTGTATACTTTCTATGACTTTTGGTAAGATAGATTTTATAGTTAGTGTATATTTCTTATGATTTTTGACTATTGACTATTTTTTATGTAGATAAAACATGACTATATTTATTATATATATATATATATATATCTATAATTATATAGTATGTATACAATATCGATACATTACATATACAACAATTATTTTTGAAATTTTTTCGGTCACATGTATCGAAGAGTTAGAAATTTGCTCCATCATATTATTTTCATTGAGATACAAAAAAAATCAGCTTACCCACAATTTTTCTCCCATTTAGCTACAATTTTCGTGTGGCAAAACCTCGCAATTTAATACTTTTGGGATATTTTTGATGTAAAAAAATTATGGCAACATTTATTATAAGCTAATTACTTTATTGTATATATATGAATTGATTCTTAAAAAATACCCCACATAAACCACTAGTAGAAGTCCATGATTATTCTCTTTTCTTGACCATGACAATCCACAAAATTTGAATGTAATTTATGGGGGAATGAAACCAAGAAACATAAAATACATAGGAATGTTAAATGAAATTATCTTGAGATTACTCACAAAAAAGTTTTTTAGAATTTCTAACATCTTGCTCCATGTTAGAATTTTGATGAACTGAAAGCTCACTATATATTCAGGTTGAAAGTCAAATAAAAAAGATTTTTTACATTAATGAATTCTTTTAGATTAATTATTACTCTTTTTGGGATTTTTTTTTAATACAGCCTATAGCTTAATTTATCTTAAAATCACTTATTATTTCCTTCTTCTCTCTCCTTCTCCTTCAACCCCTCGTCTTCCTCCTCCATCAGCCCCTCAACTTTCTCCTTCTCCTTCTCCTTCTCCTTCTTTAGCCAACCTTGTTGGAGATGACTTCTCTAGCAAACAAAACAATGAATAGAAGCTACCCCAACTCCCATTAATCGTTCTCACTTTCACACCCCCACCAAATAGACCAAACAACACAATGACGAGATTGAAAAATCACCAAATTTCAACCAAAAAATAGGAGCTCTAGTGAGTTCCATAAAAAAGATGATGTCTAGTCTTTATTCTCCTTTTCTTTTATGTTTGTTTTATTTTATTTTTCAATTTATAACTATTAGAACCAAAGAAGATTGTAGTTTCTATGCTCGTTGCTTAAGTAGAAGTGTAGAACATAAAATCAATGGTGTTGTTAAATTTGAACACAACTCCGATAGTATTTGTTGCTTCGATGAGCTTTATGAAAATCAATGTTCAGATCTGACCTAAAAACTCTTTCCGATGTTCAAATTTGGTGGTAGTGTTTGGACCGAAAAATGAACAAAAGGGAGTTTGATGGTTGTAGGTAGACTGCGTGGTGATTTGAGTTGGGATTGACTTGAGCTACTGATAGTCCGATGGTGGTTTGGTGTAGGTGAATCACCCGAGAAAAAGAGGTGTATCTTTGAAATATTGTATTACAATTGTGTTAAAAAGGTACTAAATAAAAATGATATTTGTAATACAATTCAAATTCAATATTATACATTGTTATGAATTCCACTATTGTTATTTCAACAAATATAATACATTAAAATTAATTTAAATTATACTAGATATTTGAATTTCACATAAAATACTTATAATACATTTGTATTAAAAATGTTTTAGTTATATATTCATCACGTTTATTGAAACATGCATATAATATGTATTATATATTGAATTCAAAATGTATTCTATTCTTTTTTTTTCCTCTTATTAGTGATGTTAAAATATATTATTGTATTAAAAATATATTAGTTATATATTCACTATGCGCATTGAAAAATGGCTATAATATGTATAGTTTTTTGAATTCAAAATGTATTACAATTGTAGTTTATATTTATTTCTCTTATTAATGATGTCAAAAAAAATCTTCCTATTTTCATATCTACAAAAAAAAAAAAAAATGTTAGCTTGCATTTGGCCCCAAAATTCCCAAATATTTTTGGCAAATTATTTTTGGGTGAAGTTTCACCATGCGTTTGACCATAAATTTTGGGAGAAATATTTGACTATTTCAAAAAATATGATTTATACCCATAAGTTTCAAAAATTATTAAAAATACCTTTAAGTTTGTATTGTCATTTTATAATGAACATGTTCTGTTAAAAAATAATCTTATAAGTTATAACATAATTGATAATAATCAACAACAACAAAATAACAATATGAGCAAGAGCAATTGTCACGACCCAAAGTACACCTTAGACATGACATGATGTATAGGATCCTAAGAGATCCTACACAAGTCGCTTGACATACATACAAAACAATACAATATACAATAAGAGAGTTTAAGTAAGACGTCTCATATCATAGAGGAGAGTTTGAACATGAAAGCGGAATCATAACTATGTCTTGACAAAGCATTCTTAAACAACATAAGAGTGGTTAAGACGTAACCCATACACCACATACGAAGTCTCAAGAGTAAACATTAAAAATAATAAATGATTTCAAGCTATTGACATTAAGATATGATAATATTCACCTATCGAGTCCTTTCCTTCACAGGTTTCCTAAATTCTCCTATTTTCACAAGGTATAATCTTCAAGGGAAGTTAGGGTTTTTACTCAATCTCATGGGTTCTTTTCAATTATGGTATTATTTATTGATTTATGTATTTTTATGCATGAATTGAAGAAATTGCACGTTTCTAAGTTGAATCCCCATGAACCCATGTGAAATCCATGTTTTCTAGAATTGATCATATGATGAAGCTTATGAATCATGAAAGATGAGTTTATGAAGATATGCAGGTTCTTTATGAAATTGATGAAAATGATTTAAGTTGCTTTGAGAGTAAAGCATCCGTTGTGAAAGGATTTCTCACATACACATGAAAACATGATCGTGAAAGGGTTTTCTCACATACATGATCCTTGGAGTTGAAAGATTTTTTCAACTAAACTTCGAATCGAAATTTAGGAGCTATTCTAATGAAACCTAGTTTAGATTGGCTACTTGATGTGCCTTCCATATATGATAAGGCAAGTGGTGATTACCCATGACTCTTAATGATAAGACAAGTTATGAATAATTACTACTTCATGGGACTTACGTACTCTTAACACTGAGATGATATTGAGATAGAAGTTCTCCCATAGCTAGAGGCCGGATTTCTAGTAGAAATCTCATTATCCCATACCTATGTGCCTCCATAGGATGATTGTCTTAGATAGACATTATCTAATGGATCCACATTTCATGGTCTTACCTTGGCAAGTGAGACACCCCTTTTCGATGTCGGGGTAGACACCGGATTCCATGTTAATAGCTCCCATGGCCTCAATATTGGTTATAGGTAAATCTCTCACAAGAATGAACTAAGGTTACTTCTAGAAGTATCTCATGAATGTTTTAAAGATATTAGCTTTCATTGACCATGTTTTATGATTTATATTTTCTAACTCTTTTATCTTATGATTTAGTTTGGTCATTGCATGTCACGAAAAGGTCCCTTTTAGTATGATTTCATAATTTTATGCATTGCTATCATACTTGGTACATTTTTGTTCTAATGCATACTCTTTCCTATATTCTTATACAAATGTAGGGTTTGACTCTCCGATTTCTCATCCCCGTGGCTAGAGATAGCCTTAGTAGATATTATAGATTGGTGAGTACTCATGTTCCGAGGACCGAGCTTTTATTTCCTATTTTCTTTACTTTTTAGTATTGTATGTGATGTACGGGTTACGTCTCGATCATTGTTGATGCACTAAATGGATTTGAGACTCTGTTAGACTTCCGCTACATTTCATAAACTCTTATATTTTGAAATTGTATTTTAAACTCTCTTAATTTTCTATTATATTGTATGATGTATGCTAAGTGGATTGTGTAGGGCCTCTTCATGTCCTATATGCCATGTTACACTTAGGCCATGCATTGGGTCGTGACAAACTTGGTATCAGAGCACAAAGTTTCGAAAGGTCTTAGGAAATCTCATAAGCCACGTCAAATAGAGTCTTGTTCATGAGTGTGAAGCGCGCCACACTTATGAATGAGAGGCTATAAGATGTTTAGGGAAATCCACTTCTTTCATTACTCTAAAGTCGTGCGATAGAGTTTAACTTTATAATGTCTCTCTCCTAATCCTTATATGATGATCTAGAACATATGGCCACTCCAAGGGAATATGCTAGAAGGAATGCGGGAGAGAATGTGGAACGAGAAGCTCCTCCTCAAGCTCCTTAAGTTTCGGTTGACCCTTTGGCCGAACAAGTGACTAATGCAGAGTTTAGGGATGCTTTTCAAGTGTTGTCTCAAGCCAATAGGAAGGTTGTGGTGCCCGTGAACCCAAATGTGGGTACGCCGACAACTAGAGTAATGGACTTCACTAGAATGAATCCTCCAGAGTTTCATGGTTCTAAGTTTGTGGAAGACCCTCAAGATTTCATTGATGAAGTGTATAAGGTGATGATGATCATGGGAGTGACGCTGGCGGAAAAGGTGGCATCGGCCGCTTATCAGCTTAAGGGTGTTGCTCAAATATGGTTCAACCAATGGAACGAACAGAGGGCGGAAGATACGGGTCTTGATTGGGAAAAGTTCAAAGTTGCTTTCCTTGATAGGTTCTTTCCTCAAGAAATGAGGGAGGCAAAGGTGCATGAATTCATCAACCTTTGTAAAGGAAATATGAGTGTGAAGAAAAATTATTTAAAGTTCACACAATTGTATCGATATGCTCTTACTATAATTGCTGATCCGAGGGAAATGATTAGTAAGTTCGTTTCGGGTGTATCCAAAATGGTGGTTAAGGAATATCGTATCGCTATGCTTATCACAGATATGGACATTTCTTGTCTTATGGTTCATGCTCAATATATAGAACAGGTGAAACTTAGGGGAATAGCTAGGGAGACAAAAAAGTCAAGGACCGGTGATGGGAACTTCTCACATTCAAGGTTCGATGGACATGGTCATTCTAAATTATGACAAAGGTTTTACGGTCAAGGTTCCTCCAATGCTCCTCCTAAGTTCAACAAAGATAGGGTATCTAACCCTAAATCTCAAGAAGGGAATTGTGGTGGATCTTCATTGTCTACTTGCGCTAAGTGTGGAAGGAAGCAAGCGGGTAAATGCTTAGTCGACATGGATGATTGCTTCGGTTATGGTAAGAGTGGTCATAAAATAGGGGGATTGTCCATCGCTTACGACTAAGGAAAAAGAAGGTAAGTAAGTTCCGCCTAGTGGTTCAGGTTCAAGTGCTCCAAAGCAAAATAGATTTTTGCACTCCAGACTCATCATGAGCAAGAGGGTTCCCCCGATGTGATTACTGGTATGTTGAAAGTCTTCCAACTTGATGTTTATGCTTTACTTGACCCCAGTTCTACCTTGTCTTTTGTGACGCCATATGTGGCTATGAGGTTTGATATTCTTTCGGATGTGTTGTTAGATCCTTTCTCTGTCTCTACTTCCGTTGGTGAATCTATTATGGCTAACAGAGTCTATAGAATGTGTCCCATCTCCTTATCCCGTAGAGTCACTCATGTTGATCTTGTAGAGCTTGATATGTTAGATTCCAATGTTATCCTTGGTATGGATTGGCTGCATTCATGTTATGCTTCTATTGATTGTCGAACCCGAGTAGTCAAGTTCCAGTTTCCAAATGAAGCCATCCTAGAGTGGGAATAGAGAAATTCTATGCTAGGGTCAGTTTGTCTCTTCTCTTAAAGCTAGAAAGATGATTTCTAAGTGTTGCATATACCATCTTGTTCGGGTTAGGGATATGGATTCTGAAGCCCCTACTCTTGAGTTGGTCCCCGTTGTTAATGAGTTCCCAGAAGTGTTTCTCTAAGATCTACCAGTTGTTCCTCCCAAAGGGAAAATCGATTTCGGTATTGAGTTTCTCCCAGATACGCAACCTATATCTATTCCTCCTTATCATATGGCTCAAGTAAAACTTAAGGAATTAAAGGAGCAATTGAAAGATTTGTTGGATAAGGGTTTCATCTGACCGAGTATCTCTCCATGGGGTGCTCCAATTTTATTTGTTCGAAAGAAAGATGGTTCGCTCCATATGTGTATTGACTACCAACAATTGAATAAGGTTACCGTTAAGAAAAAAAATATTATCTCCCAAGGATAGATGACTTGTTTGATCAACTTCAATGAGAAAGTTACTTCTCTAAGATTAACCTTCAGTCGGGTTATCACCAATTGAGGGTCAAGAAAGATGACATTTTGAACTTGATATGGTCATTATGAGTTCTTTTGGTAATGTCATTTGGTTTGTTTAATGCTTTGGCGGCATTCATGGATTTGATGAATAAGGTGTTTAGACAATACCTTGATATGTTTGTGATTGTGTTCATTGATGATATATTGATCTATTCGAGGAGTGAAGACGAGAATACCGATCAATTTGAGGATTATGTTGCAAGTTCTCAAGGACTAACGACTCTTTACAAAGTTTAGAAAATGTGAGTTTTGGCTAAGGTCCATAGCTTTTCTTGGTCATATTGTTTCTAGTAAGGGTATTGAGGTAGATCCTAAGAAGACGGATGCGGTTAAGAGTTGGCCTAGACCTCTATCCCCTTTGGATGTTAGAAGTTTCTTGGGTTTAGTCGGTAACTATAGAAGGTCTGTGGAAGAGTTTTCTTTGATTGCCTCTCCATTGACAACATTGACCAAAAAGAAGGCTAAGTTCATATGGTCGGAGACATCCGAGGAGACTTTCCAAGAATTAAAAGATAGACTTACTTCTGCTCCGGTGTTGACCTTATTGGAATGAACCGATGGGCTTGTTGTTATGCTTCAAGAATTGTGTTAGGATGTGTCCTTATGCAAAATGGGAAAGCCATTGCCTATTATTCAAGGCAACCTAAGATTCATGTAAAGAATTATCCTACCCATGACCTTGAACTAGTGGAGGTTGTGTTTTCTCTAAAGATTTGGAGGCATTACTTGTATGGTGGTCATGTTGATGTCTTTACCAACCACAAAAGTTTGCAATGTTTGTTTAAATAGAAAGATCTAAATTTTCGCCAAAGAAGGTGGCTTGAGTTACTAAAGGATAATTACATGAGTGTTCTCTATCACCCCGACAAGACAAATGTGGTGGCAAATGCTCTTAGTCGGTTATCGATGTGTAGTGTTTCTCATATTCAGGATGATAAAAGGTAGTTAATTTGAGATCATATATTTTCCCGATTGGGTATTCGGTTAGTTAATTCTACCAAAGGCGGTGATATGGTTCAGAATGGTTCAAAATCATCTTTTGTGGCATATGTGAAAGCCAAGCAAGGTCTTATCCAACTTTGGTTGAATTGAAGGAAGTAGTGCTTAAAAAGTTCGTAGAGGCTTTCTCCCAAGGGGGAGATGGTGTGCTTAGGTATCAAGGTCATTCACTCGGGAGCCATCACGATGTACTGTGACTTGCGGGAGATCTATTAGGGAATGGAATGAAGATCGATATTGCGGAATTTGTGGCTAAGTGTCCTAATTAAAACCAAGTGAAAGTTGAACATCAAAATCTAGGATGTTTATCTCAATATATTAGCATTCTTACATGGAAGGAGGAGGATTTGAATATGGACTTCATTGTTGGTTTACCATGCACCCGGTGGCAACTTGACTCAATTTGGGTTATTGTAGATCAAATGATAAAATCAACTCATTTTGTTCCTGTCAAGGTTTTTTATTTGGTGGATGACTATGCTAAGTTGTATTTGAGATAAATGGTTAGGTTGCATGGAGTGCCCTTGTCCATTATCTCCGACTGTGGTACTCAAATCACTTCTCAGTTTTGGAAATCTTTCCAAAAGCCTAGTTTGACATTTTCATCTACAAATCGATGGAAAAGCGGAGTGTAATATACAAACTTTGGAAGATATGTTGAGATCATGTGCAATTGACTTCAAGGGTAGTTGGGATAATCACTTTCCTTTGATTGAATTTGCGTATAATAATAACATTCACTCAAGCATTGGAATGGCTCCATTTGAGGCTCTATATGGTAGGAGATGTCGATCTCCTATAGGTTGGTTTAAAGTGGGTGAAGTTGCTCTAATAGGTTCTAAGTTGGTGCATGAGGCTATGGATAAAGTTTGGCTTATTAGAGAAAGGTTGAAAATGATTCAAAGTCAGCAAAAGTCCTATGTTGATGTTAGAAGGAGAGACCTTGAGTTTGATGTACATGATTGGGTCTACTTGAAAATCTCACCCATGAAGGGTGTGATGAGCTTTGGGAATAAAGGGAAGCTTAGTTCCCGTTACTTGGGCCCATATCAAATTTGAGGCCTGTTGGTAAAGTTGTTTATGACTCGATTTGCCTAATGATTTGGCTTCAGTGCATCTAGTTTTCCATGTCTCCTTGTTGAAGAAATGTGTTGGAAATCTGACATCAATAGTTCCCTTAGAAGGTTTGGGAGTTAAGGATTATATTTCTTATGAGGAAGTTCTGGTTGGGAGTTAAGAATAATCTTTCTTATGAGGAACATCTGGTTGAGATTTTAGATTGGCATGTTAAGAAGTTGAGAAACAAGGAGGTTGCTTCCATAAAAGTTCTATGGAGGAATCAGTTAGTTGAGGGTGCTATTTGGGAGGCCGAGGCCGACATGATGTCTCATTATCCTTATCTCTTTCCCTCAGTCCCTAATCTAGCTTGAGGTATCCAGCTCCTCATGGTTTAATCTTTTGGTTTCATGTGTTTTAGATATTCCCATGATTCCTCATTTATGCATGTTCATGAAAACTTGATTTTTGAGAAAACGAGTTAGCTTGATAGATTTCTTCATGTTACGTGCATTTGAGTAGAAGTTGCATATAGACTTCATGATATGATGTTTTGAACATGCTTTAGTTTGGAGTTGATGTTTCTTCCTCGGATATGTGCATTATGTGATTGCATTTCATGTTGGGCTGTTAGGTTAAGTTCCTAACCTTCTTACGAGGTCTTGAATCTCATTCGAGTACGAATGTTTCCAAGGGGGAGATAATGTAACTATCAGATTAGAGAAATGCTAGAAAAGGGTTAAGCATACTAGTCAACAATCCAAAAGTGGACCATGGAATCCTCCACGGAGCCCTAGATGGGCTGTGAAGGGGACCACGGTCTGTTAAGGGGCTCGTGGTAATTTTCCAGAACTTGCACCAGGCAGGTTTCACTCACACGGACGCCTATACGGCCCGTTGTGATGTTGACGGACCGTCAAACAGGTCGTTAAGTGGACTAATCAGAAGCAGTTTCTCCCCTAGTCACTGTTAAGGGTGAATGACGTCTAGACGGCCCGTGAAGCTTCACATGGACCGTGAAGTCATCCGTGAAGGAGACTTGTCATACTTAAAGTTTAGGGTGAACTTCTAACGATCATATCTTTCATCACAGAATGAATTAGGTATCATATGACCTATCAAATTAAAGATAATTGAGTCCTCTTTCCAACACAACCGAGTTACCTGATTCCAAGCTTGGAGTAATTTTTTTCCTAAAATAGTGAAGCCGTGTCGGGAAAAGCATCTTCACGACCCACTAGACGGCCCGTGAAGTCCTTCCATGTACTCAATTCGACAATTTTAAGTCAGGGTCGTTCCAGTATTTTCCCAATTATTTTAACTAAATACTATATCATTTTACCTTCTATCCTAGGCCATATATAAACATTTTTACCCTCATGATCACTCAATTCAATTCATTCTCTCAAATTGCTAAAAGAAGAACAATTTCATCTTCCCAAATATTTTTCTCTCTGAAGGTTGAAGAAGAAGGCTAGGGTTTCAAGTCATGTCTCCAATTTTACCATTGATTTCAATATTTTGGCATCAAGGTATAATAGTATTCACCTATAAAGTCTTTTCTCCATGGGGTTCCTAAATTCTCCTATTTTCACAAGGTAGAATCTCCAAGGGAAGTTAAGTTTTTACTCAATCTCATTGTTGTTTTTCAATTATAGTATTATTGATTGATTTATGTCTTTTTATGCATGAATTGAAGAAATTGCATGTTTCTAAGTTGAATCCTCATGAACCCATGTGAAATCCATGTTTTTTAGAATTGATCATATGAGGAAGCTTTTGAATCATGAAAGATGTGTTTATGAAGTTATGCAAGTTCTTTATGAAATTGATGAAAATGATTTAAGTTTCTTTGAGAGTAAAGTATCCATGTTGTTGTTGTGAAAGGATTTCTCACATACACATGAAATCATGATTGTGAAAGGGTTTTCTCACATAAAGGATTTTAGAGTTGAAAGGTTTTCTCAACTAAACTTTGAATAAAGATTTAGGAGCTATTTTAATGAAACCTAGCTTGGATTGGCTACTTGATGTGCTTTCCATGGATGATAAGGCAAGTGGAGATTACCTATGCCTCTTAATGGAAAGAGAAGTTAAGAATAATGACTATTCTGTGGGATTTACGCACGCTTATCACCGAGAGGATATTGAGATGGAAGCTCTCATGTAGCTAGAGGTCGGGTTTCTAGTAACAATCTCTTTATTTCATACCTATGTGCCCCCATAGGGTGATTGTCTTAGATAGTGTAACGAACGGGTTTCATCGTTCTATAAAAACCATCGGGAAAAATTTTGGGCCGAAAAAGTTTTTCGTAGTCACTTGAGATTTTCCAACCTAGTCCAGATTTGGATAAAATCAGAGTCTGTGAGGTCTAGGGAAATCGGGTAGCAATTGGCTGATTTAATTATCATTCTGATCACATGAGTAGATAGCTAATGTGTTAAGAAACCTGTACGACTTTACATAATTGAATTCGGGCGAGTAAAACTCCCAGAATTGATCTTAGCGTGAAGGGGTAATTTCTGAGTGTCGTTGGTTGAATGTGCATTGTGAAATGGGGTCTTGGAATTATTAATTTTGTTAATTGGTTCCGTGAAAGCCGCTGAGGCGGGATTTTTGCCGCCAGGTTGGGGCCGCTGTAGCAGGGTGAGTGCCGCCATGGCGAGGTAGACGCGACTTAAAGTGGGAAACAAACCCCAAAAACATTTTATTTTGTAATTTTCGAACTTGAGAGATAAGGAACGAACCCAGGGTTTTTCTTGACAGTTTTCTACCACTCTTAAGGCAAAAGGTAAGATTTTCACTCCCCGAATCCATTTTTCGATCCGTAGAACGTAATCTAATGGGTAAGTATCAATAGGGAAGCGATTTGATCTAAAAATTATGGTGGAAAAGCCCTAATCTAGGTATGAGGATCATGGGTATGATCTAGGATTGATAAAATTATTAGTAATTCGAGTAATTAATGATTATTTATTAATTTTTGTGTTATTATGATTGTTTGTAGAACAAGAACATGTGGAACGAATCCGAAAAAGGAAAGAATCAAGTTTCTTAGGGTTTCAAGCTTGTTTCGAGGTGGGTGATAGTTGTGATTCTATGATTGTGTGATGTATCTTTGTTCTTGCTTCATTATGATACATGTATGTATGCGAATGTTGCATTATTGATCACATTAATTGTAAACGAGGATATATGAATGATGAATGCCATGAATCATAACTTGATTGTATGATTATGAGAATGTACTTTGTGATTGTGATTGTGGCTTGTTGAATGGATCGGGTGTTGCATTCCTACACACTTACTTGGTTTGGTTGCCATGTCTCGGCATAAATATGGGATCGATTGCCACGTTCCGGCATAAACATTGGATCAGGTACCATGTTCCGGTATGCTAACAGTTTGGATTTGGTTTCCATGAGAGGACCAATGACTTGATATAACTATGATATTTGAGTATCGTGAATTTGTTCGTTATTCGTAAAATGATGATGATATTGTATATGTTCGGTGTATGCATGTTATTGTATTGTTGTTTTGACTTATGTATGTTTCACTTAGTGGGATAGCCGCGTGATCCTACTAGTACATTATAATTGTGTACTGATACTGCACTTGCTTTTTCATTTTTGAGTACAGGGCATCTTCAGGCAGCTATTGACAGACCTCGCTTAGAAGATCAGTGATCGTTCAAATTCAAGGGTGAACCAGTTCTTCTGGGATTCCATGAGTTCTCTTTCTGTCTACGTCCATATTTCGGACTTGAACTTTCTAGTTAGTTATTAGTTCATTTGTTTGGGGTTGTAACCCTTCTTGTTTAGACTTATGGATCTCTTTAGAGTTTTGGTACATTGACTTTCAGGTTCTAGGTAGTATTTCCGCATTTATTTTCTTAGACTCTTGTTGGAGTTTATGGGAACTCCTTACTTTTCTTTCCTTAGCATTTAACTTGTTTCCGTAACTTAAATGCCTTAGTTTTTTTTATTAAAGTTGGTTATCTAATTAGTATTAATGGTTCTCTCACCGGAGGGTTAGTGTGGGTGCAAATCACGATGGTCTGGGTCGTGACAATGTTGGTATCAGAGCCTAGGTTCGTTGATGTCGATATACCAAAACGAGTGTAATATAGTCTTATGGAATGGTACGAAGACGTTTGTACTTTTCTTCGATAGGCTATAAGACTTTAGGAAATCTCTCTGTTCTCTCTTGTCTGCTTTCGTGCTATAACTTGATTCCAATTGGTATCTGGAGATTCAAATTGGTATCTAACCTCCTTCACTTTTTTGTCCGCAGATGGTTAACACTAGATTCAACAACATCAGACCCGTAGCTCTTGTCAATGCTTTAGTTGAGGAATCTATAAAGAGAGGTTGCGGTCGCGGTCAAGGTAGGGGTAGAGGAAGAGATAGGGGTAGATGCCGATAAAGAGTGGTGCCTACTAGGGATGGAGCACCGGTTGGAGATGCTCCCAGAAATGAGTCCCCTCCTGCGCATCATGAAGAGGTAGAGGAGAACATAGAGGTTGAGGATGAGGAGAATGTTGGGCAAGAGGAAGAGGTGCAGGTTGAGACTTACATGTATTCCTCCTTTGGACCTAGTGTTAGCTCAGTAGATCATGTCATTCTTGAAAGGGTTGGTTGGTCCGGGAGTGCTTCTTTCTATTCAAGAAACTCAAGCTCCAACCAATCCCCCTGTTGCTATCACTGCGCCCAAGGTGGGTGGAACTAGAGGTAATGATGCTTTCTTCTGTCCTTTGTTGGGTTCTGGTATGACTGGTAATGAGCATGAAATGTTGAATAAGTTTTTGAAGTTAAAGCCTCCTGTATTTGTTGGTTCCGAGAGTGAGGATGCTTATGAGTTTATCTTAGACTGCAATGAGAGGCTTCATAAGTTGGGAATTGTCCATCAACATGGGGTTGAGTTTGTGACTTTTCAACTTCAAGGTGAGGCTAAGCAGTGGTGGATAGTTTATGTGGAGTGCGGATCTTCAACTTTACCCCCACTCTCTTGGACCCAGTTTCATGCTCTGTTTTTTGAGAAATATGTGCCTAGGACTTTAAGAGATCGCAAGAAGGATGAGTTCATGGCTTTGGAGCAAGGTGGTATGTATGTGGCTGCTTATGAGGCCAAGTTCCATGCCTTGTCTAGATATTGTACTCAATTGGTGACTACTGAGGAGGAGAGGATCCGTTTATTTATTAGGGGACTAAATTTTGAGTTGTAGGTATTATCTGTTCATATGACCTTTGCAGGGAGGAGCTTTAATGAGGTAGCAAACTTTGTTAAGAAAGTGGAAGGGGTGAGGCGAGACGGTCAGACTAAGGTATCGGCTAAAAGGTCCAAGAACTCGGGTAACTTTCAAGGTTCTTACTCCAAGGAGTCAGGGAAACCAACACTTGCAGCCAGGCCAATTCAGTCCTCTATGGCCGCCTCTACAGGTAATTACTCGGGAACTCCACCTCATAATTTGATTTAGGATAGCCAGAAAGCCGCACCTTTGGCGGGCAACATGCCATCTTTTGATCGTACATGTTACAACTGTGGAGAACCTGGGCATATGAGGAGAGATTGTTCCCACCTATGTATGATGGAGTCCGCGCAATAGAAGACTAGAGCAGTGGTACCCGCGGGAAATAATAATGGTTGAGGGCGTCCACAAGGTGGGCGAGGAGGTAATCAGTGAGGCCGTGGGGGGTAAAGGAAATGGTAACGCAGGCAGAGGTGCAGCGTAACTAGGAAGTCGCCCATTAAGATGATATGGCTCAGTGTTAGCCTTTTCGGGCAAGAATGAGGCTGAGGCATCTGACACAGTGATCACATGTACTATTCTTGTCTGTGACCGGATGGCTAATGTGTTATTTGATCCGGGTTCTAATTATTCTTATGTATCCGTGCGATTTGCCTCAGAATTTGCTATGATTTGTGATATACTTGATACCCCCATCCATGTTTCTACCCCAGTTGGAAAGTCTTTCATAGTCACCCATGTCTATCGTTCCTGTCCTATTTTGTTTATGGGTTTTCAGACTTGGGCTGATTTGGTGATTTTGGATATGACTGATTTTGATATAATCTTACGCATGACTTGGTTATCCCCCTATTATGCTGTACTTCACTGTAATACTAAGTCTGTAACTCTAGAAATTCTGGGAAGGGAAAATTTAGGGTGGGAAGGGGTGTACAAGCCTAAGCAAGCTAAGATCATATCCTCCATTCGGGCTAGTAAACTGGTAGAGCAGGGTTGTTTGGCTTATTTGGCTCATATTCGGGATGTTGAGGTTGAGTCTCCATTTATTGAGTCTATTCCTGTGGTGTCAGAATTTAGAGAAGTGTTTCCTAATGATTTTCCTGGTATGCCTCCGGATAGAGATATATATATTTCTGCATTGATTAGAACCTGGTACTCGTCCCATTTCTATCCCTTCATTTCGCATGGCTCTGGCAGAATTAAGAGAGCTGAAGGCTCAAATCCAAGAGCTCCTTGATAAGGGATTTATTCGTCCTAGTGCTTCCCCATAGGGTGCTCCAGTTTTGTTTGTTAAGAAAAAGGATAGTAGTATGAGAATGTGTATAGATTATCGACAATTGAATTGGGTCACTATTTGAAACAAGTACCCTTTGCCTCGAATAGATGATCTTTTTGACCAATTGCAAGGAGCATCAGTTTCTCCAAGATTGATCTAAGGTCTGGCTACCATCAGTTGAAAATTAGGCTTGAGGATGTGCCCAATACGACGTTTAGAACCCGCTATGGGCACTATGAGTTCCTGGTTATGTCTTTTGGTTTGACTAATGCGCCTACAACTTTCATGAGTTTGATGAATGGAGTGTTCAAGCCATTTCTTGACTTGTTTTTTATAGTCTTTATTGATGACATTTTGGTCTATTCGAAAAGTGAGGAAGAGCATACCGACCATCTTCGTATTGTTCTGGGTGTTCTGGGGAAACAAAGGTTGTATGCGAAATATTTTAAATGCAAATTTTGGTTGACTTCTGTTGCGTTTTTGGGACATGTAGTTTCAAAATAAGGGGTAATGATAGATCCCCAAAAGATTGAGGAGGTTAAGAATTGGGTTCGGCCTAGCTCTGTGACGGAAGTTAAGAGTTTTGTGCGGCTCACTAGCTACTATCGTTGATTTGTGCAGAACTTCGCTTCTATTGCCACTCACTTGACAAATTTGACCGAAAAGGAGATACCATTTGAATGGACTGAAAAATGTGAGGAGAGCTTCCAAAAGCTCAAGACTCTCTTGACCACTGATGTTTGCGTAATAAAGACACAACTTCTTATGCAGGTGCCTACGATCGTGCAATAGTTTAGTAACCCAACTAAGGGTTGGGATCGTTCCCAAGAGAGTGGTTTTGAGAATTAATAGAAAAATAAAATTTAGTTTTAACTAGTCGTAGCTAAAGACAATAACGATTAAAAACATTGTAAATGAAAGGGGGGACACAAAAGTGTCAATTAACAATGGGGTTTTGTCACTAGTAAGTAAAAACAACAAAATAAATAAGGATTTCTAAGTAATGAGAGGGGACCCTAGGGATGTGACGGGAATACGGGTTAAGCTAGATTATTGGGTACATGCTTTCGATAGAAGATTCATAGAATAATTGTGACTATGCTAAACTTAAGGGGGATAAGCTCTCCCTTGAGCAACTTACTCCGTTACAAATGCGTTCCTCTTGGACACCCACTTACCGCATGAAGACTAGCCTACGCCTTAACCCACTCACTCTCTCGAGCTGAGTGTGTGGGAATGAGACTAGGATTCACTCTCTCAAGCTGAACCTCATGTCGACCCACTCCCACCGACCATCAATTTAGTAGTTTTAGTTTTACGACCTCTCTCTCGAGCAATCCAAAAACACATAAATAAACTTGTATTTACAACTACAAATTCATTAAATTCATCCACAACTACTAAACGAAATCACAATTAAACTATGATTAAATTATCAGCAAGCAAGACTCAACAATTATCTTAACCTATATTCGCTAAATCACACCCCAAGAATTGGGGTTTTTAGCCATACATGTATAAGAGATAGAAATTTATACTAAATTGAGCTCGCATTCAACTGGGTATGAAAATTTAAGTCTTAATACAGGCCAAAATTGAAGAATCCAAGAGACCAAAACCAAAATCTTGAAGATGAAACCCTTTGGATCTTCAAGTCTTCAAAACCCTCTCAAACTTAGAGCAAAAATATCAAAAAGTACTATTCTATATGAAAATAATAATAATTGTTCGACTCTTAAAACTACAACTCTAACTAATAATTTTAGTTTTCACAGATTTGTGCTGCAGCGGATCATTCGGCGTCATTAATCAAAATCGCTGATCAACTCGGCGATTCGCCCTTTGGTGTAGTTCATCGCTGTCTTGCAGCAGCCTTCAACATCGTCATGCTCTGGGTCATTGGGAGATGTGGTTCTTCTTCGCGGAACTTCTTGACGATGTGCCGATTGCTCCCTTTTTTCGTCGACTTGATCCTTTCCTTCAGGGCTCAGCACACTAGAGCAAAAGGCGAAGTAAGAACCTTCGGTGACTCGCCAAGTGGACTCGGCGATCCTCAGGCCTTCATTTGTTTGTTCTTTTCAGCCTTTTCATTCCTTTTTGTGACATAGTGTCCATGCTTTCCTTCAAACTTCAAATACCTGAAACCTAAGGGTTTTCATCAGATATTGAGATAAAATAAACATTTGAGGACACAATTTCTATTAATATATATCCCTAAATGAGTCCAGTTTGTAGACTCATCAACACCCCCAACTTAAACTTTTGCTTGTCCTCAAGTAAATTCAAGTTCAGCCGTTCAAAAAGGGTGTCTCGAATAGTGCTACACAAGACTCAATCATGAATGCACACAACAAGACTCAATTTACTTATGCAAAAATCAAATGTGCACTCAAAGATTCAAGTTGTCACTCAACAATATCAATGAATCTCATGCTCACAATACTTGCTTCAAATGCAAGTTCAAGCTCAACCATAGTGTTCAAATACCCTTACAGATAAAATGATTCCATATTCACACAATGGTTTAATCATTTAAAGTTTCAGAATCAATTGCAACGCTCACTCTCACAAGGAAGAACATAATGCATGCTTTCACCCATAGGTTGCCCGTATTTTCCAATCAACATTTGTTTCAGCTCACTCAAGATCAAAAAGGTCTTTTTAAGGCTTGTAATGGGGCTGAGTGCAAATGTATGTTCATTTAGGCTAGTGACTTTCATCCTCATGAAATGTGATGCTCACAACACTTCCTTTCCTTTTCCTTCATCATTCTCTTTAGGGCTCATAAGTCATTCTATTATTCACTTCCCATGAATTGTTTGGAAACCCTATTTCTTTTGTACTTTATCCCACAACTTTCTTTTCCATTCTTTTTCTTTTTCTTTTCTGTCTTTTCTCTTTTCTTTTTTCTATATGGAGGGGTTCCATTTTTCTCAAAACCATGGATAAGAGGAGACTTTCCTTGCACTTCTTGACTTGCCCCTATTTTTTCACCACACCCCCAACTTAGGCTTTTGGCCTAAGTTGGCTATTCAACTAACCACAACTTCATGAGGATTATGGGTGATGGATAAAGAAAGGTCATTGCTTTCATCAAGTTTCTTCCAAAGAAAAGGGAAAACTCAAGGGGTGTTCAAAAATGGTTCACACACTCACAAGGTAAGTCACAAAAAAGGTATATGTCAAATTACCTCACACTCGTAGAAGTTGCCTAAGATCATATCAAGAGTTAGAATCACTTAGTTGACCGGACCAATAGGTAAGCTCATCACACTAGGCAATAACACTATAAGTTAAACAAGACTCCACATTTTAGCTAGTGTGTAACGATCATCACAAGAGAATCAATTCGATACTAGACTAGTCATAACGAGATGAAAAGAGTTCACATATTGTCTATGCAACTTCATTTGGTCTCATCGTAGCCGCGCATTCATGTTCGTTCGATTGAGAGCACTATTTAAGTCATCGGTATTGATCGGAATCGAGACTTAAATTTTTGCAAAAGAACAAACACATTCAACACACGAGAGTTGGCAAAATTTTTGGACGGGTCAAAATCATTTTGCAATTTAAATAAAAAGAGCCTCAAGCTCAAACATCCACAGAAAGAAGTATTTAACACAATTTAAGCACAAAGCCTAAATATAAACAAAATACGAACATCAAATAGCACACAAAGGTGGGCCTCACCCCACCACACATGAAAGCAATTTGTCCTCAAATACAATTAACATAATATCCAGAATTTAGAATAAAGAAGACAAAGAGAGGTAAAGAGGAATCCTGTCTATATAGTCGCTCCATCTTTCTAGGCATCAGTACCCGATGTGTCAGCCTGGAATTTGATAATGCCCCCCTGAGCTTCTTCAGAAGATTCAATGACAACTGACTTACTAAGATTGTCCAAGTCATGAGCCGCCAAAAAGGAGTGGATAGCTGTGAAGAATCCATGTCTCCATGAGGGAATAGTGGGGTCTCGTGGATTTATTCTCTTGCTGGCACTGGGCTTCTTACCCTCGTTATCCATTTTGGGAGGGTTTATTACCTTTATATTTTTCCTGAAATTTTTCTATCTTGTTTGTCGGGGTGGCATAGCCATTTCTGCATAACTTTCAGAAAAAGTTAGAAAGTATTCAGACAAAAACAAGGCAGTTCAATTGCAGAATCACTTCGCCGAACCAGTTGGCGAAGCGCTCAATTACTTGAGCGGTTCGCCGAATGCAGTGCATAGAGACTACAAGGGTGCATACAAAGGGTGAACCAGAAATCTTTCGATGAGACGCCGAATACATTCGGCGACATCACGCTTCTCGCTGAAATTTAGAGAAATCATCACATTTAGCATTGAATTAAATGTGAAATGAGACTTTAGGCGAACCGTCGAGTGGTTTGGCGCGCTCGACCCAGCTCGCCAAATGACCCAATGTGCCTGCTTTTGACCCAACTTCCCGAATTCAACCCCACAACCCCCGAAAACAAAATTAAGGCATGCACAAATCAAATTAGGCTTAGACCCAGTGACAATCATGCACAACCCATGATTTTTAATCTAGTTTAAGGCATGCAATTCCGGGAATTCAATAGTCACAACTCCCCGAGCAAGGATATCAAATTAAATCATGCATGTAAACAATCTAATCCTCTCAGGGAGGATTAGAACACTTTAACCAGACCATGCTATTGTAAATGAGTGTAGTTTATGATAAATTAAACTTGGGGCATAGAGAACTAACCTTTTGTGTTGCTAATGAGAGGATTCAAATGCTAAGCGAAAATGTAATCCAAGTTCGAGCACAATTGAACAACTAAAATGCTCTAAAAGTGCAAGAAATATAGAAACTAGAGTGCATGTATGAGTTTGGACAGATAAAAAGTGAGGGAAAGTGAATGAAGTTGAAACTTTTAAACCTTTGGCTAGCAAAAACCGTCCAGTTTTTGCCCAATCAGCGACATTAGTCAATCTTACCTACTTACTCGGCGTAACGCCGACTGTTTAGCTTCTTTGCCAAAATTTACAGGACCTCTGGTTTACAGGAAGGGGGGTCTAAACGGCGATTTCCATCATGATCACCGACATGGTCGGCGATTCACCAATAATTTCCAAAGCTCGGCGAGTTTTACAGACTTCAATTTTGACGATGTCTTGAGTCAAACGGAAGACAAGGTCAGATTCACTGACCCCTTTGGCGACTCGCCGACTGGATCTATTGCTTGCCATCCTTCACTTTTTCGAACACATCTTATACTTTAACCTGTACAAACAACACACCATTATTTTACCAAGAAATAAAAAAAACAATTAAAGGGGTTTTGGGTTGCCTCCTAAAGAATGCCTTAGTTAACGTCGCGGCACGACGCAAGTCCACCTTCAAATCTCACTCTTGGGGTTAGCCATAGTATTACTAGGCAAACCCCTTGCTGTCTCGGATTGAGGTGAGATGAGATATGACCCATTTTTGTCTCCAACTGCTTGATTGAAACATAATGGGAGGTGACGATCTGGCAAAGGGTAGAAACATCTTCTTTCATGCCTTTCAGCAATTTGTCTGACCCTTCAACTTTGTTAAGGATACACGAGAGCATATCCTCATACCTACCACCTTCCTAATCCTTGGGCTTCTGGCGCTCACGGATACACGAGAGCATATCCTCATACCTACCACCTTCCTAATCCTTGGGCTTCTGGCGCTCATGGGGAGGTACATATCTATCCTTCTCCCTATCTTTCCAGTTTGGATTTTGGTCTCTCTATTTACGATCTCTATCCTTCTAGTCTTCGTCTCTAGCCCAGCCTTCGTTACCACCCTGCCTTGGGTAGTTTGAACGACAGCCCCCGCCTTGATTAGCTAGAATATTTACCTCCTCGTTATATAGGGCTTCAAATTTCATCTTTTCAAGATTTGAACACCCGACCCCCTAATGTTGACACTACGGGCACCAGCCCCCATGACATTTTTGGATAAAATGTCAAGTTGTGTCATGATTTTGGCCATGTTTTGGTTTCTCTCATTGCCGTTTTCAATCTGCTCCTTAGATAGCTTGAATGTGAGAGGGGATACTTGGTCCTCGCGAGTGTACTACGCTCTTATGATGGTTGTCATGCCATCTAAAAGTTAGGCTGCTACTTCATATGGCTGCTGCATTAAGCCTCCAGGCAAGAGTTGGTCAGCGACACCTTTGTTTACCGAATCGAAACTCTGGTAAAAAAGTATTTAAGTAGCACATTGTGTGGCGAACCATGGGTTGGGCATTGCAGCACCAACATTTTGAACCTTAGCCAAGTTTCGTGCAGAGGCACTCCTTCTAGACGTTTAAAGTTCTGGATGCTATCCCGCAGTGACATCATCTTCGAGGGAGGGAAAAATTGCACTTGAAATGCGGTTACCAACTCCTCCCAAGAAGTGATGGATTCACGTGGTAGCTCGGCTAGCCATTTGCACGCCTTTCCCATCAACGAGAAAGGGAATAACCTCAATCGGACCAACTCCTGAGAGATGTTTTTGAACGAGAATGGTCTGCACACATCTATAACGTTTTGAAGATACTCGTGAGGATCCTCAAGAGCCAGTCCGCTGAAAAGTCCCTTTAGTTGCAAGAGTTGCAACATGGTGCAACATGGTGCTTGTTATCTGGAACACTGCATTTCCCTCAGCTGGGGGGTAAACGAATGGCTCCAACACCTCCCATGAGATGGGGCCCATTGATGTTGCCTCTTGGACATCGTTGAGATTTCTAATGTCGTCTTGGTTCCCTACCTGGCTACCGTTGCTACCATTAACACTCATGCTTTCTAAAATACTCAGACAGCAAACAAAACAAAACTAAAAATTAGGTAAGTAGACTACAACTAAGAAGAACAAAAAATCTACTAATCTAAAAATTCTCAAATAACACCACTCCCCGATAGTGACGCCATTTTGATATTTGCGTAATGAAGACACAACTTCCGATGCAAGTTTCTACGATCGTGCAATAGTTTAGTAACCCAACCAAGGGTTGGGATCGTTCCCAAGAGAGTGGTTTTGAGAATTAATAGAAAAATTAAATTTAGTTCTAGCTAGTCGTAGCTAAAGACATTAATGATTAAAAGCAATGTAAATTAAAGAGGGACAGAAGAGTGTCAATTAACAATGGGGTTTTGTCACTAGTAAGTAAAAAGATCAAAATAAACAAGGATTTCTAAGTAATGAGATGGGATCCTTAGGATGTGACGGGAATACAGGTTAAGCTAGATTATTGGGTACATGCTTTCGATAGAGTATTCATAGAATAATTGTGACTAGGCTAAACTTTAAGGGGGATAAGCTCTCTCTCTAGCAACTTACCCCGTTTCAAATGCATTCCTCTCGGACACCCACTTGCTGCATGAAGACCATCCTACGCCTTATGTAACGACCCTAAATATGAAATAGGAAGAGCTAGAGCCTCACATGTTTATTGAAGTTGGTAACTTGATTAAATAATGTAAATCGGCTTTTTGAGTTTAGTTCTAAGAGATTTGGGGTCCGTAAATGCTGCCAGTTTTTGATATTTTAATTTTTAGTTAGGGCTTTGGGAATTAATTAGTTATTAGATTAAGGGCTTAGGGGGTTGATTAGGAGTTAATTAAATGACTGATATAAGGTTTTAAGTCTTTTAACAAGTCATTTACTCTATTTTCCCAAAATCAAAATCCCAAAGTCTTCCCTCTCTCTATATTTCTCTCTAACTCAAAGAAGAAGATGAAGTGGGAGCTAGGGTTGAGGATTTCATGGTGTTTCTTCTTCAATTTTCGTGGGATTCATGAAGGTTAAGGTACAAAGATCCTTTATCCTTGATTCCTTTTCCATTCAAGGAGCCAAATCAAAGTGTTTTGAAAGTTCTTCAAAAACTCAATAAAGTCTTGATTTCGGTTCTAGCATGGGTTCTTGCATTAAATGATTTTTAATGATGATTTATGTTATTATTGATGTTTATTGATGGTTTTAAGAAAGAAAAGTCCATAAACCCATGTCTTTCCAAGTTTCCTAAATTTGGCTTATGAAGTGGGTTGAATGTTTATGATTGAATGATGATGGAAAAATGCTTAGGTTGAGTTGAGTAATTGATTTCTATTATTATCTATGTTTATCTATTGAGAATTGTTGAAGAATTGAGGAATGGTGATTGTGTCTTTGGAAAAGGGTAAGTTGACCTAACTTCATTGTTAATGTAGAATTGATATAGAATTGTGATAGATTGACATGTGATCCACTTATGGTGGAGGTGTTTACTTATTGAATGTATTATGATTATGGACTTGAAGGCATTATATGAGGAATTGAAGTGTTGACATGATATCATATATGTGAATGTGATGTAAAGGATTTGAATGAGAATCTAATGAAGTAAACGTAATCATGTTGTGAATATAAATGTGTTCATGGGATCCCAAGGTGAGCTTGAATAAAGTATTATTGTATTGTGATTAAAAGTATGTTCTCTCTTAACACTTATGAATGAAGATGATAGAATGTGAAGTGCCTTATATTGTTGAATGTCATCTCTTGACTTGGTAGACTTAGGTGCTCTTTTTGATAAATGAAAAGTTATGTTGAATGTAAATCGATAGGCTATGGCATTCCTTTCATATGTAAGTGATGAACTCTATTTCTAAGCTGGGTAGTGTTTGGTAATTTATGCATATCTTGTTCTCTAGAACTTCGTTTACGATGAATAAATATGATTTGGAAAGCTAACTCGATACCTACAACTCTTATGTTTATGTAAAACTCTAATTTAACATGAAATATGGGACGCAACATAGGGAAAGTTCTGCCCAATTTTCAGAAATTGAAATCCTGTATGATCAGCTGTAGTGTTTTGAATATATCTTTTTGTACAAAATATATTTTGCGGTGATTCTTATTTATTTGCAACCTTTAGAGATGTACCTACATCTTTAATGAAAGTTATAAAGTTTAGTTTTGCCGTTTTCCTTTTCAAATCTAACTTGCGACTTGAGGTACCAGGCTGGACAGATTCACTGTTTTGGGAGCATAGTTGTATTTGTACATGCTAGGCTTACTTGTGATAATGATCCTATTTTACGTCAAGATTACTAAGCTAATTGAAGTTAAATAAGTTATTTAATTGTATTTTTAAGGTTGTATATACTCGTGAACAAGTTGAGGACCTTGAAACATTGGTTGGTCTACGGTCTGAACTCGCAAAGCTGTGTTGGACTGGTTCTTTGCTAAAGCACTGAGTTTGGGTATAAACTTGTACTTGCACTCTTTTATTTGCGGAAATATTTGAAAGTTTATTTTGGTACCTTGGCTACCTCTTGTCACTTTGCATTGTCATGTTGTTATCCTTTAAGACGTTAAAGACGCTCATGTAACTCGCCCACTTGTACAGACTGTTTGATCACCTGGTACTCTTGTTGGGACCTTGTCCTTCTTATGGCTGTGACTTTGTCACTCTTGACATGCCTCTTGATTCGGATCACTTGCCATCTTGACTCTGGATTTTTAGTCCATCTTATGAATGGAAGTTGTCCATTTTAAGTACGAATTAGAAAACCATTTTTAATATGGTTCTTGGTTCTCTTGATTATTGGGCTTTGACCCTTCTTGATACTGGGCGTTGGGCCTTCTTGATACTTGCTTGTGCTTGGTGTGACGACATGATGTATATATTGGGCGAGCCTTGTTATTGAATCTCTTGGAAATTTGTGCTATGAGCATTCTTGACACTTGGATCTTTAAATGTAGAACTTGATATCCTTAGTGTGAACTCTAGTTACTTGATAGGTTCTACAACGTGTAGATAGTAGTATGAGATGCTATCTACACATGGCACGAGTAGGCTTTGAAGGTGCCAAAATGAGTTCCCTAAGTCTATATGACTATAGTGTGAAGTCCCCTAAATGCATGAATGTGTCCTAAATGACTTTAAAAAAGAATGTTGACTTATTGTCTAAACGATTTGTTGTATGAATAGCTTATGTTAATGAAGTGAGTTACTTAGTATGCTACCTTGAAGCATGATGGTTCTTGTCTATAGTAGCCTTGAGGAACACTTAGGTGTGTATGAAGAGGTTGTATGGGCGGCCACTTCATGTCTCACTCAAGTGTGTCTTAGGGTAACTTTAGATAAGGGTTCTTGGATGATAAAATGAGTTACGTTTTGAAAATGTTGAGTATGTCTATAATGTGGTTAATGTCTTATATGTTGGTTATGTTCTATAATATGTCTAATATGTCAATATTCATGAAGTTTTACTAAAATGGCATAGGGCATGACTTTCAACCAAATGTCCTATTTAGCATGCTTTTGCATGGTTTCCATACTTAGTACTTAATTGTACTAACCACTTTCTTTCCCTTTTGACTAAAGTGTAGGGATTTGGAGATGTTGATAGTCCATGGTTGATGGATAGGTTTCTAGGATGTTTGAAGATGAAGACTTGGTGAGTCCTCATATATTCGAGGACAATAACCAACATGTTCCTTTATGTCTTGTAGTTTTGTTATAGTTTTGAGTGGGCGTAGTCCCATTGTTGTATTCAAGTATTAGATGGTTTTGAGACATCTTGGATAAAGTCTAGAAAGTCTTCCGCTTGCTTTTTATTTAAAAGGTGTTTTTTCGATTGTAAAGAAAGCTTTAAATTTATCCTCCATATTTTTTTTGTATCGTATTTTAATGAATGATCCATGAGGCTTGTATTTGACCTCTTCAAGGTCGAATACGCCGGTTACGACTAGAGGGTGATCTCGGGTCGTGACACCTTAACCCACTCACTCTCTCGAGCTGAGTGTGTGGGAATGAGACTAGGATTCGCTCTCTCGAGCTGAACCTCATGTCGACCCACTCCCACCGGCCATCAATTTAGTAGTTTTAGTTTTATGACCTCTCTCTCGAGCAAGCCGAAAACACATAAATAAACTTGTATTTGCAACTACAAATTCATTAAATTTATCCACAACTACTAAACAAAATCACAATTAAACTACAATTAAACTATCAGTAAGCAAGACCCAACAATTATCTTAACCCATATTCGCTAAATCACACCCCAAGAATTGGGGTTTTTAGCCACACATGTATAAGAGATAGAAATTTATACCAAATTGAGCTCGTATTCAACTGGGTATGAAGATTTAAGTCTTGATACTGGCCAAAATTGAAGAATCAAAGAGACCCAAACCCAAATCTTGAAGATGAAACCCTTTGGATCTTTAAGTCTTCAAAACCCTCTCAGACTTAGAGCAAAAATATCAAAAAGTACTATTCTATATGAAAATAATAATAATTGTTCTACTCTAAAAACCACAACTCTAAGTAGTATTCATAGTTTTCACAGATTTGTGCTGCAACAGATCATCCAACGTCGTTAGTCGGAATCGCCAATCACTCAGTGATTCGCCCTTTGGTGTATGTAGTTCATCGCCATCTTGCACCAGCCTTCAGCATCATCGTGCTTTGGGTCATTGGGCGACATGGTACTGCTTCGCAGAACTTCTCGGTGATACGCCTACTGCTCATTTTTTCCGCTGACTTGATCTTTTCCTTCAGGGCTCATCACACTAGAACAAATGGTGAAGTAAGACCCTTCGGCGACTCGCCAAGTGGACTCAGTGATCCTCAGGCGTTCATTTCTTCGTTCTTTTCAGCCTTTTTGTTCCTTTTTGCGACGTAATGTCCATGCTTTCCTTCAAACTTCAAATACCTGAAACTTAAGGGTTTTCATCAGATATTGAGATAAAATAAGCATTNTTCTTCGTTCTTTTCAGCCTATTTGTTCCTTTTTGCAACGTAATGTCCATGCTTTCCTTCAAACTTCAAATACCTGAAACTTAAGGGTTTTCATCAGATATTGAGATAAAATAAGCATTTGAGGACACAATTTCTATTAAAATATAGCCCAAAATGAGTCCAATTTGTGGACTCATCAACCACCACACCTATTCTAGCATTACCGGTTGAAGGTAAGAATTTTATTGTTTATTATGATGCTTCACATTCTGGTTTGGGTGTTGTGTTGATGCATGATAAGAATATTATAGCTTATACATCGCGTCAATTGAAGGTGCATTAGAGGAATTTCCCAACATATGATTTGGAGTTGGCAGCGGTAGTGTTTGCTCTTAAGATCTGGTGGCATTATCTATGTGGGGTCAAGTGTGAAGCGTTTACTGATCATCTTAGTTTGTAGCATGTGTTCACTCAACATGATCTGAATTTGAGACAGTGAAAGTGGATAGAGTTACTTAAATATTATGATGTCACCATTCAATACCATCCGGGCAAGGTTAATGTGTTGACAAACTCTTTGAGTCGGAAAGCGGTGAGTATGTGTAGTTTAGCTTTCTTGAGTGTGTCCAAGCGACCCTTGGCTTAGGAAATTCAGACCTTGGAGTCTAAATTCATGCAGTTTGGCATCTCATAAATAGGTGGGGTGTTAGCTAGCATTGAAGTGAGGGCCACATTTATTGAATAGATCAAGGCTAAATAATTTGAGGATGAAAATTTGAATGAACTTAAGAAGAAGACTATGATTGGTAAGGCACAAAAGACCGCTCTTGATGCGGAATGTGTGCTCAGTTTTAAAAGAAGGATTTGTGTTCCTCGAGTTGATGACTTGATTCAGAAATTGTTGACAAAATCTCATGGTTTACGATATTTCATTCATCCGGGTGTGACCAAGATGTACCGAGATTTGAAGTGAATTTATTGGTGGTCGGGCATGAAGAAGGATATAGCAGAGTTTGTGACTAAGTGTCAAAATTGCCAACAAGTAAAGTATGAACATGAAGGCCTGCATGTTTTCTCCAGAGAATGCCAATTCCGGAATGGAAGTGGGAAATGATAGCCATGGATTTTATGGTTGGTCTTCCTAAGACTTTGGGAAAGTTTGCTTTTATTTGGTTAGTGGTTGATAGATTGACTAAGGCAGCCCATTTTATTCCGGTAAGAATAGATTATAATGCTGAACAATTGGCTAAGGTGTATGTGAGGGAGATAGTGAGGTTGCACGGGGTTCCCTTTTCTATCATCTCAGATCGTGGTACGTAGTTTACCTCCAAGTTTTGGAGGAAATCACATGATGAATTGGGCACACAACTCACCTTTAGTAAAACTTTCCATCCACAGACGGACAGTCAGTCGGAGAGGACTATTCAAGTGTTAGAAGAAATGTTGAGGGCATGTGTGATTGATTTTGGAGGGCATTGGGATAATTTCTTACCTTTGTGTGAGTTCTCTTATAATAATAGGTATCACTCAAGCATAAGTATGGCACCGTTTGAGGCATTATATGGGAGGGGATGTAGATCACCCATAGGATGGTTCGAGGCTCGAGATGTGAATCCTTTGGGGGTTGATTTAGTGAAGGATGCTCAAGATAAGGTGAGGAGTATCCCAACTAAACTCTTATCAGCCCAGAGTAGACAGAAGAAGTATACACATCATAAGGTAAGAGACATGGCATTTTAGACTGGCGAGAATGTTCTTCTTAAGGTATCACCCATGAAAGGGGTGATGAGATTTGGCAAGAAAGGCAAGCTAAGTCCGCGATACATTGGTCCCTTTGAGATTCTTGAATGTGTAGGTCCAATGGCTTATAGATTGGCTTTACCTCCTAACCTATCAGGAGTTCATTCGGTATTTCATGTGTCTATGTTGAAGAGATATCATGGTGACAGAGATTATATCATTAAGAGGGACTCAATTGTGTTAGACAAAGAGCTCTAATATGAAGAGGAACCGGTTCCAATTCTTGATCGTGATGTTCGTAAGTTGAGGACCAAGGAGATTAAGTACGTGAAAGTTCAATGGAAGAATCGTCTAGTCGAGGAAGCTACTTGGGAAACCAAGAGTGACATGCCAGACAAGTATCCCCAATTGTTCGTCGATTCAGGTAGTACTCCATTCTTTCTTTAGCCCGTTTTTCGTAAGTTTCTCACTCAGGGACGAGTGATGGGTAAATTGGTATCTACTTAACGACCAGGTTTCGTCGTTATAGAAAAACCATCTGGAAAATTTTTGGGCAGAAAAACTTTTTTCATAATCACTTGAGATTTTCCAACCTTGTCAAGATTTTGATGAAATTGGAGTCTGTGAGGTCTAGGGAAATCTGGTAGCAATTGGGTGATTTAATTATCATTTTGATCACATGAGTAGATAACTAACGCGTTAAGTAACTCGTACGACTTTACAAAATTGAATTGGGGCGAGTAAAACTCTCGGAATTGATCTTAGCGTGAACGGGTAGTTTCTGAGTGTCGTTGATTGAAGGCGTGTTGTGAAATGGGGTCTTGAAATTATTAATTTTGCTCACTGGTTCCGTGAAAACCACTGAGGTGGGATTTCTGCCACTAGGGGGGGCCGTTGTAGCGAGGTGAGTGCCGCTATGGCGGGGCAGACGCGACTTAAAGTAAAAAATAAACCCCAAAAATATTTTATTCTGAATTTTTGAACTTGAGAGCTAAGGAACGAACCCAGGGCTTTTCTTGACAGTTTTCCACCACTCTTAAGGCTAAAGGTAAGATTTTCACTCCCCAAATCTGTTTTTCGATCTGTAGAACGTATTCTAATGGGTAATTATCGATGGGGAAGAGTTTTAATTTGAGAATTATGGTGGAAAAAGCCCTAAACTGGGTATGCTCTAGGGTTGATAGAATTGTTAGTAATTCGGGTAAGTAGTGATTATTTACTGATTTTGGTGTTATTATGATTGTTTGTAGACCAAGAACAAGCGGAACGAATTTGAAAAGGGAAGAATCAAGTTTCTTAGGGGTTTCAAGCTTGTTTCTAGGTAGGTGATGGTTGTGATTTTATGATTGTGTGATGTAGTTTTGTTCTTGCTTCATTATGATACATGTATGTATGTGAATATTGCATTTTTGATCACATTAATTGTAAATGAGGATATATGAATGATTATCATGACTTGATTGTATGATTATGAGAATGTACTTTGTGATTGTGATTGTGGCTTGTTGAATGGATCGAGTGTTGCGTTCTGACACACTAACTTGGATCGGTTGCCACGTCCCGGTATATATATGGGATCGGTTGCCACGTTTTGGCATAAACATTAGATCGAGTACTACGTTCCGATATGCTAATAGTTTGGGTTTGGGTTCCATGAGAGGACCAATGACTTGATATAACTGTGATATTTGAGAATCGTGAAATTGTTCGTTGTTCGTAAAATGATGATGATATTGTATATGTTCGGTGTATTCATGTTATTGTATTGTTGTTTTGACTTATGTATGTTGCACTTAGTGGGATAGCCGCATGATCCTACCAGTACACTGTGGTTGTGTACTGATACTACACTTGCTATTTCTTTGTTGAGTACAAGGCATATTCAGGCGACTATTGACAGACCTCGCTTAGAAGATCAGTGACCGTTCGAATTCAAGGGTGAGCCAGTTATTTCGGACTGCCATGAGTTCTCTTTCTGTCTATGTCCACATTTCAGACTTGGGATTTCTAGTTAGTTATTAGTTCATTAGTTTGGGGTTGTAACCCTTCTTGTTTAGACTTATGGATCTTGTTATAGTTTTGGTACATTGACTTTGTTTTGTTAGACTCTTGTTGGAGTTTATGGGAACTCCCTACTTTTGTTTCCTTAACATTTAACTTGCTTCCGTAACTTAAATGCCTTAGTTTGTTTTAATTAAAGTTGGTTAGCTAATTAGTATTAATGGTTCTCCCACCAGAGTGTTAGTGTGGGTGCCAACCACGATGGTCTGGGTCGTGATAAATTACCATTAGCTAGTGGATCTGCATAAGCTAGAAGTTCATGCTCTAACTGTGGCAAGTAGGACACCCCTTTTCGATGTGGGGTATGTTGACACCCAATTTTGGTTCTCCATATTTAATTAATTAAGCTCTCATAATAATAATAATAATAATAATATATATGTTACAAAATTTTGTAGGAATATGAATTTTTTGTTTTAAAAAAATATAGTTTTTTCATCTTATTCGATAAATTTTATTTCCTAAATATTATTTCTTATAAAAATTAAATATATTATATAAATATTACTACTTACTTTCTTGTTTTTAAAGTTTACGTCAAATAAATATTGTTCTTAAGCGTTAACTCGATTTTTCTAATTAAATATAATTTCTATTATTGCAATAGATATTTTTCGTACATTTTTTCAAAACCAGGAAGCTTAATTAATTAATGAGTTTACTAATTCAAACTAATTTAATTTTCAACGAGTGACTAATTTTGTCAAATAAGCTAATTTCACAAAATAATTATTCAACTTAATAAATTATAGCTATTTAATAAAGAAAGGGGTTATAATTTAAATGGATTTAATTTGAGCAAAACTTGGCAATCCATGCCTCTTTAAATCTGCCAATCCATGTATGCCATGTAGCCGAGCAGATGGATTGTGCTTCTTTAGCTTAAATCTTGGCCGTACAATTTAATCTAAGGGCTTTAATTAATCCATCCTTTTACTATTATATATATATATATATATATATATATATATATATATATATATATATATAAATGTAACTCTTGTTTTTTTAAAACCATCTGATCAAATGATCAAACGACCCAAATTAAACCTCATAATATTTTCTTCTTTTCCCAAAAAATAGTACATCAGCTGCCTGGTTTTCCTCTTCTTTTCCCTAGACTGCACCTTAGTCTAGGAAAAGAAAGGAAATGTTTTCCCTTCCCAGAGTGTCTCTCCATAGACGCTCCTCTCCTCTTCCCCAGAATGCTCCCCTATCCCATCAACCTTTTCCTCTTCTGCCAGCATCGGACCACCGAAAAAAAATACAATTTCCAGTGGTTTTTAACCATGTTCCTCCATTCCCGTCAATCACAACCTCTTTTCTATCAGCTTTACATCTTTTCCAACTTATTTTCTGACCCAAAGCAGGCCTAGAAACCGCAGCTGCTAGCATGAAAGATGAGGAACACGAAGAACCATCGTATTTGGTTCGTTATGCCTTAATCTAATGGGTTTTAGAGTGGAAGCCTATCCCAAAATTGACTATAAAAAGGAGCCATTTAGTTCCATTCGAAATCATCTAGCAACAATCAAAAAAATCCAAAAACAATTGAAAAAATCGAGCAACATCCGAGAATCCGAAAACTAACAAAAGACACTCAAGATTCGATCAAAGGATCATCTGAAAAACAAAAAAAATAATCCAGAAATCGATCCAAAATATCAGAAAGTTTCAGCGAGTTTGAGGAGGTTCGAAGTTGGAATCTCTTGGCGTTGAAGTAGGGTCATAATCCTTTCGTTCTTCAACTGTCACTTCTGTTTCCAATTAAATTTAATCAAACAGTCATTTTTCTAAGAATGATTTACAGTTTCATCCCTTCTCACATAACTCGTGACTTAAGTTTTCATGTGAATATGAGTAGTAAAATATAGCAGTAGTATTATGTAATCCCCTCTTGTTAATTAAGAAAAATGTTCTGTTGAATGTATGTTTATGTAAAAAAAATGTATTTATGCGATTTCATACTCTAAATTAATGTCATCAACTTGTTGTTACATTTCTATTAACAGAAAATATATTATATGAAGTGATTCATTTTTTTTTCTTGTTGAATGATGTTTAGTGAGGCTTTAGAACATGTAGTACTCAACTAATGTATTTGACTAATGACTTTGAATTATCAAAATCTAGGTGATAGTTGTGATTATTGTTGGCATGATATTTTTTCCTCGAATATATGGGTATATAAGAAAGATAGATAGGGAACAAGCCTCTTGTATACCTTTTTTAAATTTTGACTTTGTTACACTTTCCAACATAATATATGCTATGTAAAGTTATGTAAAGTTCTACTCTGTTTTGAATTCATTGTTGTTATTTGAATAGTTCCAAATCTCTTTTCCTCTTCTTATATTTCATGTACAATCGGAGAGTTGAATTTTCTATTTTGGAACTCGTTATTGACCTAAAATATTAGGCCAACAACAATTAGGATCATCACAATACTTGGAGTCTCATAAATATGAGTCTAACGTTTCTTAGCCTTCCCTTTTACGATTTTGATTATATTTGATATGTTGGCTTACATTTACTTATGTCTACATAACTCCTAAGTATTGATATATTAAATTGCTCGTCTTTTATTTTTGAAGATTATTTATGTGACCTAATGTTATTTGTTAACAAGATTGAAGTTATATTATAAGCTCTTGGGCAATTCTTTTAGAACAAAAATGATAAAAATATTTCTTCTTGAAAATAGGCTAACTCATAACATTCTTTTAGGGCCTTTAAGTTGAGGAAAAGAGATCTTATAGTTTAAGAGTTCCCAAATGAAGTTTTGAAAGGGCTAAAACAGTATTCATTTAGGCCTAATTCATCGCTTGGGACTTTCAAATGAATTGGAGATTAGTTCAAAGGCTAAAATAATCCCCTTTAGAAATATATTATGCTAAAATAATTACCCTCTATAAATATATTTTTTGGAAAGTAGACCCTATATTTTATTAACAAAAAAAAAAATGTAAGTTATAAAACCAGTCCCAATAACTAGGCCTATTTTATATTATTTAACCCATCTCCTTTATAAAAATTATATTTGTCATTATTGTTATCTTTCAAATCAAATATTACTAAAACATTTTAATCTCTTAACATGCTATCTCAAGATTTTAGATATGCTAACATATTCAAAATACAAGGTACATACATATATATGTTATGCACATAAAGGTATAAATTCTATTTTTATATTTAGTTTTTCTACACATGACCTACTATTTTATTATACTTTATATTATTATTTTTCTCATATCTACTACCCCTTTTACAAATAGTTTAATAATTTATAAATTCCTACACTTTAATATACATGTTATTTTACTACATAAAATCTATCGTCAATCTGTCTATACATATAAATAAAATAGTAAGTGTTCATATTTTAACATTTAGTATCATTATTATTTTATTTGTTTATTTTTAGAAAACTCCATTTTATCCATTTTCATTAAAAATTATATCACACATACTACTACATATTTACACCCGACTACTACCTTATTTTATTTTATTTTCTTATATGTTTTAATATAAATAAAACGACAAATTTTCATATTCTTTAGACTCAACATTTATATATTTGGGATAAGTTTATATATGATACATCTATATTTTTCAACATATAAATTTATCATACATTTAAGTACATTTATTTATTTATTTTACTATATGATAAACATACTACTATTAAATTTATTTTATAGATTGTATATGTGTAATACATTGTATTTTACTCTTTTTCTTAAACTAATGAAATTTACTTATCATTGATTTTAAAACAAATAAATGAATAAATTTTCCTAATTATTTTTCCTAAATTGAGTTTAAGGAGTATCTTCAGATAGGCTCTAAGGGATGCTTAATACCTTCCCATCGAGTAACCAAATCCCTTATTTAGAATCTCATTGGTTTCGCAAATCAAAACAGAGTTTACATTAACATATTTAAAAAATGATTTTCCTAATATTTCCTTAAAATTTAGGTGGCGACTCTAAAACAAAAAATAATTGATTTTCAAAAAATCAGAGTGGCTGACATATTATGTTGTGAACAGTTTCGGCTAGTTCGAAATAGGGTGCGGCAACTTGGCGACTTTGCTGAGGAATCTTACTTAGGTTTTAACCTTAGAAAACTTAATTTAGGAATAATACTTGTGATTAGTTGTATATTTTTTCTTGTTTTCTTTACCGAATTGATATATTCCTTTGAATGAAAGGTCGCAAGTCAAATCCAAACTTGTGTTCTTTATTTAGTGTTGAAGCACTATCTGTTTCTGCTTTCCTCACACTGTCATTTGAACTTTCTATCGAGTATTTGGTCGTACACAAACATACACTGAACACGCTAGGGGTGTTCTTGCACTCCTTCGAAACTTTCTTTGGATTCCTTAGTTTCAGAGTTGGTGCAATTAAGATAGTCCGCCTTTTCGCAATTACTCATTCTCACTCTCAATCATCTAGGAAAAAATCCTACTTTAGAAATAGGTCATGTTGCATAGCCTTAGGCAAGACAATATAATGTATTGTCGTTGCGTTTAGGAAACCACCCAAATGTCAATGAGTTTCTTCTTTAAAACTCGACAACATACATTTTGTGTGAAAGTGATATGAATGAGCCAAACTAAACACTTAACGGATTTAGAGCAAATAAACTCATCATACCCTTTTACCTTTCTTTCATATGCAAATGAACCAAAACCTCCCTAATATCAGGATGATGACTGAGGTCCCCCGAACTTCGAATGATTGGTGGGGAAACATCCGAGTGGCACATGGAAATGAGATTATGTCACACCTGAGGTCATTAATTGATCTACTAAATGTCGAGGCAAAAAAATCGCTCATTACTCTAATGATTGAATTTTGGCAACCAGTAACAATAACTTTCCAGTTCACAGATTTTGAAATCACACTAACACTTTAGGAGATAAGTCAAATTGCCAATTTACCATCAGCTGGCAGAGCACCCTTGGCCCCACGCATTAAGTGGGGAATTGGTTTTGTCCAGTCTTTGGGGTTGAGAGTAGGCCCAGGTTTGCAAGAGTTGATGAGGGATGGGTCAAGTTGGATTATCTGTTTAAAAGGTTTTGTCACGGAGAGAGCTATGATAGGTTCCAACAAGAATTCTTCATCTCCAGGGTTGATTGAGAGAGGCACAAGGCTATTATTTTTGTGGTAGCCTTTTTGGGTATTATGATCTTCCCAAAGAAAAAAGGTTGTGTCGACAACCTACTGCCTATGTTCATTAACATGTTTAGAGGACCTGTTAGAGTGACCATCGTACCCATGATCTTGATAGAAATATTTTGATCATTATCCCTCTGCTCTAGAGGATGTGATCACTTTAAGGGAAGTAACCTGTCGCTACAGATTTGGGTGTTGGAACACTTCTATAAAAGACAAGCAGAAAATGGCACTAAACCAGACTTAAACAACAAAATCAGAAGCCATGCGATGAAATTGAGCATGTGGGATGCCCCAAATAATGAAGATGGTTGGCGCCTTTTCCTGACAAACCTCACATGGAATATATTTAGTGACGACTACCATGGCTCCATGTCCGAGATTTGTTGAGAACCAACCACGTCTATTTCATTGAGTTGATTAGGTTAGAAGGCTTCAAACCTTACATACCTCTAAGAGTCCTCCGACAGCTTGGGATTACCCAAGGCGTTCCTCTATTGTCAAATATGGCATTAATAGAGGTCTATTATGAAGGAAGAATCCCGATTGAAAGGATCGCTGCTTTGGTATAATGATGGTATAGTATTCTTGACTTAGGCATGGAGATTGAGTCGTGGTGCACCCCTGAATATTATACTTGGTTTATGATGGGAGGAATTCTCGCAAGGCCCAGCTGTGACAGGATCTTGGGGTTCACGGACACCCAAAAATCAAATCAAATTGGCACGGAGATATTGAATCTCATGCCCATCACCATAACCATGTATCATCAAGTGACCCCATGGCCTGTCCACCATCTCATATAGGCATGTGATGATGAACTAAAGGAAGAGATGGAGGAAGACCCAAGACAGGATCTTAGAGAGCCAATTAAAGAGATGGAAGAGTATCCAGAAGAATATTCAGAGCATAACCCTAACTTGTATGACCAAAAAGATGGAGGAATGATGCATATGGAGAATGAACCTGTTCCAACAGCAGAAGACGCTCACTCAGAATATGGTTCCGTAGGGTTTGATAAAAGGAATTATTCAAACCACTGGGAATGGAAGATCGATGAATCCCCAGAGTATCACCCAAGGCCATAATATGATGTGGACGATGACGATGGCGATGCTCTAACCTGGCCCTAGATCGCCTTTCTTCATTGTACTCTTTCATAGCTCCTTGAAGTATCGTGTGGCCTATCCCTCTTGTATGCCTTGTGGCCACCCTTGTACTTTCATTTCATAGGCCTCTCTGATCAACTACCTCATTGTAATTGCCAGACTACCTTTGATCAATGAAGTTATGTTTGCTCTAAAACTAAAATGTGTTTAAATGGATTATTCATTAATAAACTAATTGCAACGTAGGCCTACCTCAGGAAAAAAAGGTTCTATATTAGGATGCTTTTGAATGTCGCTAAATTTGCATTTATATGTGTTACCCTTACATATTTTTTATATCTATCAATATCTCCCAAACTAACATAGTTTTCCTTTTTCTTTGTTTTCTTGTCTTTATCATAATTTATCCCCAAAGAACGTTGATTTGTGTTGACTTGCAAACTGGCTGACTCACGCTACAACCTTTGATCAAAAGGAAAGATGACAAATAGAGACGAGTTCAATGCTGTCGCAGACATAATGATACCTATTGAGAACCTCGAAGGTTCTCAAAAGGTAACAGACATTCAAAACGAAGAGAAAATGGCTCACATGGAACAAAAACTTGAGATCTTGAGGGACGAATTGTGTCAAGTGCGAGACTTAGCCAAACTGTCGGATACCACTTTCCCAACTTTTAAGATGCCTATTTACTTCCCAAAGGCTGACTAGCCTTCTTCTGACTTACCAAATCAGCCAGAACAAACTCAACACGCTCCCGCTCACGGTTGAGTTCCACTAGCTTCTCCCACCGCTGTCAGGACCATTTCTGGCTTCTCTAATCGCAACCCTACCATACCTATAATTCAGCAAATACTTGGGGCACATGTCACCATTTCTTATGAGCCACATGTTCCACAGGTATAAGCCGCTGGAGCTCCTACCTTCATAACACCAGTTGTGATTAATGTCTCGTACCAGGTCGATCAATATGTAGTGATGGAGAAAGATGCCCAACTGAAAGAAGATGCATTCATAAACGCCCAGCTTCAGGGTCTAAGAAAGGCATTGAAAAGTTTACAAGTTACTAGAGGAACAGAGAGTGTCGATTATGATGACTTGTGCATCCATCATGACATTAACATGTTGGTAAGGTAAAAACTACCGAAGTTTGACATGTTTGATGAAAAAAGGTGACCCTCACGCACATTTAAGGGCATATTGTGACAAGTTAGTCGGTGTAGGGATAAATGAGAAGTTAAGGATGAAGTTGTTCATCCGGAGTCTGTCAGGAGAAGCATTGACCTAATATACGCGCCAGGACCTCCTAAATGGCGGGACTGGCAAGAAATGGCTGAGGATTTCGTGACTCATTTCAGATTCAATACTGAAATTACAGCTGACAAATTCTCATTAGCCAACATCTAGAAGAAGCCATCTGAGAATTTTCAAGAGTACGCACGACGTTGGAGAACTGAAGCCGCAAGGGTGCAACTACCACTAGATGAGAGTGAGCTCTCTAAGTAATTTATTCGAGCTCAAGAAGGTATCTGCTTTGACAAGATGATGTCAATGATAGGCCAGAAGTTTGCAGAACTGGTCAAAATGGGAGACTTCATAGAAGAAGGTGTCAAATATGGGAAAATTCAGTCTATGGTTGCATTGCAAGCCGCAAGTAGGGCCATAGAGTTGGGTGCCAATGGCGGCATCAAGAAGAAAAATGAGGATGTTTTAGATGTCACTTACCAACAGGGAGGAGCGTCCCATCGATACCCCAACAATCCCCAAATTGTTGTACATACTCATACGTCCCATACCAAGTACATAATGCCCAACCGCACTATAATCCGCCCTAAGCACCATCATACAAAAATCCTCCAAGACTATATGTTCTTGTCTAAGCACTGATTTGACGTTTCAAGCACATCTTATCCAATTCTAAATGTTCAACTATCGTAAATTAGTATAAAATCAAACTAAATGAGTTGGGGTCGAATCCCATAGGGAGCGGTACCTGTTTCATATTCAATTCGGAAGTATAAATACGGTCAATTCAGTCATAAGAATAAAAATTATCGAATAAAGACATCATTCAAATTAAGGGGTGACACGAATGTCAGATGGGGTTTTGGTTTTGATTATCAACTACAAACAATAGTCACAAATAATAAGAATTAACAATAATGAGACAAATTCTTGGGATGTGATCGATTATAGGCTATTATAGACATATTGGTAATTGCAACTATTAGAAAACAACTAGATATTAGTGAGCAGGCTCGACTATAAAGGAGGTAATTTTCTCTCAACAATTAACCCAAATCAAGTGATTTCTCTCAAACATCAACAAGCATGCAAATTAAGAGCAGCCCACACCTTAAACCGTCCACTCAATCGAGCTGAATGCGCAAGATTGGGTTTAGGATTTACTCTTTCGAGCTAAACTCAGATCAACCCAAAACCCACAAACCATTAATCAAAAACCTTAGTTCTAAAACCTCTCTCTCGAGCAAGCAAAGAACACAAACATATAACTGCATTTGCAACTACAATTCTTAAATTAAATCACAATTAACTATTAAACTAACTTTTAAATAGCATTTAAACTAACAATTAGCAGTACCCATAAACTAAATCAGCCCATAATCACATGATCACACCCCAAGAATTGGGGTTTTAGCTAGACATCATAAAAATGTAAAAACCGTTACCAAATTGATTATCCATCAACTAGGTAAGAGTGATTTTGTCCTTAAAATGCTCCAATTTGAAGATTTTCAAAGACCCACTTTCAAATTCTCAAATCCCTCAAAGCTAAGGAAAAACTCTCCAGAATATTTGATAAGTTCCAAAGATAAAAATAAGATACAAGATACTCAACTAAAATGTTCAAAATCCTATTTATAGTCGCCAAAAATGTGCTATGAAAGTCCATTCGGCGAAGTAAGTCAGGCTCACCAAACCACTCGGCGAGCCGCCCTTTGGTCTCTTCCATAGCCCTTTTTCCTCGGCATTTAACATTCTCAATGTCTGTAACTTTGGGCGATTAATCTTGGCTTCACGGAATCACTCAAAGATCTGCCAACTGCTTCTTTTCATCGCCAACTTGGTTCTTTCCTTCAGGGCTTGGCACACTGGAACTTTAGGCGGTCTGATGAGCCACTCGACGACAAGCCGAGAGCTCTTGGTGATCCTCAGGCTCACCCATCTTCATTTATTCATCCTGTTTTGGTCCTTTTTGCTTATTAATGTCCTTGCTTTGTTTCTCAATCCATATTCCTAAAAATCAAGGGTTTAACATAAGTTATTGGCACAAAATAAGAATTTGAGGACAATAAATCTCTATAAACAAAGCCCTAAATGAGTCCACATATCAGACTCATCAACACCTGATTTGACATTTCAAGCACACCTCATCCAATTCTAGGTGTTCAACGATCGTAAATCAGTATAAAATCCAACTAAATGAGTTGGGGTCAAATCCTACATGGAGCGATACATGTTTCAGATTCAATTGGAAAGTATAAATGCGGCCAAATCAGTCATAGGAATAAAAATTATCGAATAAAGGCATCATTCAAATTAAGCGGTGACACGAATGTCAGATGGGAGTTTTAGTTTTGATTATCAACAACAAACAACATTCACAAACAATAAGAATTAACAATAATGAGACGGATTCCTAGGATGTGATTGATTATAGGCTATTATAGACATATGGATAATTGCAACAGTTAGAAAATAGCTAGATATTAGTGAGTAGGCTAGACTATAAGGGAGGTAATTATCTCTCAAACCATTACCTCGAATCAAGTGATTTCTCTCGAATATCAACAAGCATGCAAATAAGATCAACCCACACCTTAATCCATTCACTCCTCCGAGCTGAACGTGTGAGATTGGGTTTAGGATTTACTCTCTCGAGCTAAACTCAGGGCACCCCAATTCCCACAAATCATTAATCAAAAACATTAGTTCTAAAACCTCTCTCTTGTGCAAGCCAAGAACACAAACATAGAACTGCATTTGCAACTACAATTCTTAAATTGAACCACAATTAATGATTAAACTCACTTTTAAATATCATTTAAACTAACAATTAGAAATACCCATAAACTAAATCAGCCCATAATCACATGATCACACCAAGAATTGGGGTTTTAGCTAGACATCATAAAAAGGTAAAAACTGCTACCAAATTGATTATCCATCAATATGGTAAAAGTGATTTCGTCCTTAGAATGCTCCAATTTAAAGATTCTCAAAGACCCACATCAAAATTCTCAAAAGTGAATTTCTTCAATCCCTCAAAGCTAAGGAAAAACTCTCCAGAATTTTTGATAAATTCCAAAGATAAAGAAAAAATGCCAGATACTCAACTAAAATGTTCAAAATCCTATTTATAGTCGCCAAAAATGTGCTACGAAGGTCCATTTGGTGAAGTAAATTAGGCTCACCGAACCACTCGGCGAGCTGCCCTTTGGTTTCTTCCATCGCCCTTTTGCCTTGGCATTCAACATCCTTAAGGTCTGTAACTTTGGGCAATCTATCTTGGCTTCGCGGAATCAGTCGACGATCCACCGACTACTCCTTTTCATCGCCAACTTTGTTCTTTCCTTCAGGGCTTGGAACACTGGAACTTTAGGCGGTTTGATGTGCCACTTGACGTCACGCCGAGTGCTCTTGGCGATCCTCAGGCTCACCCATCTTCATTTTTTCATCATATGTTGTTCCTTTTTGCATGCTAGTGTCCTTGCTTTGTTCCTTAATCCATATTCCTGAAAATCAAGGATTTAACATCAGTTATTGGCATAAAATAACCATTTGAGGACACTAAATCTCTATAAACAAAGCCCTAAATGAGTCCAAATCTCGGACTCATCAACACCCCCAACTTAAACTTTTGTTTGTCCTCAAGTAAAACTCAAGTTCAGCAGCTCAAAAAGGATGTCTCAAATAGTGCTACAAAAGACTCAATCATGAATGCTCACAACAAGACTCAACTTACTCATGCTAGGATCAATTGTGCACTCAAAAATTCAAGTTGTGACTCACCATTATCAAAGATGCTCAAGTTCACAATACTTGCTTCAAATGCAAGTTCAAGCTCAACAAAGGTACTCAAATGCCCTCAGGACAAAGATGATTCAATATTCACTTACAATTCTTCAACAATTTATAGTTCCAGAATCACATACGACTCTCACACTCACAAAGATGAACACATACATGACTTCACCCATAGGTTTGCCCTTATTTTCCAATCAACATTCGTTTCAGCTTACTCAAGATCAAAAAGGTCTTTTCAAGGCTTGTAACGGGGTTGAGTGTAAAGTATGGTTATTTAGGTTCAGTGGTTGCTACCCTCATGAAATGTGGTTTGAACATCACTTTCTTCCTTTCCTTCAACATTTGAAGCATGCTCAAAATTCACCCCATTATTCAACTTCCAATGGAATACCAGACACCCCATTTCTTTTGCAACTTTCACAACTTTTTCATTCTTTTTATTTTGCACACTTCTTTTTTTTTATTTTTTTTATATGGAAGGGTTCCATCTTTTTTTTTTCAAGGCCATTGCTAGAAGGGGGAATTTTCACATTCTTGATTTACCTTCTCTTTTCACCACAACCCCAACTTAGGCTTTTGGCCTAAGTTGGCTATTCAAACAAACCAAACTTTATGAGGATTATGGATGAATGGACAAAGAGGGGTCACAATTGCATCAAGTTTATTCCAAGAAAAGGATAAGGCTCAAAGGGGTTAAGCAAGGTTCACACATCTCACAAGGTTGGCCACAAAAAAGGTATATTGTCAAATTGTTCTACTCTTCAAAATTGTTGCCTAAGATTATTTCAAGTGCTTGCATATCTTGGTCAACCGGACCAACGGGGCAAATTCTAGGTGTCATCACATAAGGTTCAAAGTAAGCTCATCACCCAAGGCATTGGCACCAATATTAAACAAGACTCCACACTTTCTCTAGTGTGCAATGTTTATCACAAGAGACTCTATTCGATAACCGGCTAGTCACAACGAGATGCAAAAACTCCACATATTGTCTATGCAACTTATTTTGGCCTCATCGTAGCTGCGCATTCATTTTTGTTCGATTAAGACCACTATTCAAGTCAACAGTATTGATCATAACCGATACTCAAATTTGCATAAGAACAACCGCAATCAAACACACAAGAGGTGGCAAAAATTTTCAAAATCGGTCAAACACCATTTCCATTCAAAACAAGGAGCCACAAGCTCAAACATCCACAAGATAGAATCAACACACAATTTATAACACAAAAACCCAATATATATACAAAATATAGTCACAAGAGGTAGGTATGGAAATACCTCACCCCACCACAAATAAAAAATAGTTGTCCTCAAATGCAACAAAAGTAATCAAAAGTCAATAAAAATGATAGAGAGGTAAGTAAAGAAGAATCCTGTCTACACAGTCACTCCATCTGTTGGGGCATCAATGTCAGTGCAACACTCTAATCCTGGGCATCAATGCCCGGTGTAATAGCAATATTGGCTCCACTAGAGCCTACCATGGATGTCTCTGTCAGCGATGTATGAATGACTGACTGTACAATTGTCTCCTCTAAATCTGGAAGGTCTCCATAGATGGTCGCCTCCTAAGCATCAAGCTGCTCCTCATCCATCTCCGTCTCCCTCTCTAACTCATCAGCTGCCACATCATCCATAGGCACATCTCCGGTGTTGACCGGAGGCATCTTAGAATTAGTTGTGGCATCCTGATCCTTAGCTGACTCAAAGAGGGAAGTGAAGTCTGTGGACTTCAGATATTCCACATCCTTTCTCAAATTTGAAACCTCGACTTTCAAAGGCGTCACCTTTAAAGTAACCCCATGTCCTCTCTCACAGATATCTGCTCTAACTGTGAGATCATCAATCGACGTCCGGAGGGGTGTCAACACAGCTAAGATGGCTCGCTCAATCATCCAAAGCACCTCGGCGTTGAGCCGGGTAGCCCACACATCGGCAAAATAGGCTAGGTGCCCCATCTTGAGGATCATGGACTGAGTGATCCTGGTGGGCTCGGAAGCAACAGAAAAATCATGAACCTCGAAAGAAGTGGAAACGGGTGTACCTAAAGGCCTAGAAGCCGGAGTAGGCAAGAATCCCTCTGTAGGTATAAACTCAACATCGACTTCTAAGGATTCATCCACCGGAGTCGCTCTCCTCCTTTCCGCCTCATCCCGAGTGTACTCGGCCTTTATGTGCCGCATATCGGTGGAAGATGTGGGAGTGACCTCTATGTCCCTCTTCTCATCATGAGGAACTCCAGCACGCCGACATAATTCTGTAATCAGGACTTGGAAGGGAAGGGATGTCTGGCGTTGTTTGGCCCTCAAAGCCATCTCCAGCTCAATAATGAGTCCAAAGTCGATGCTCCTCCGGGATATGATTGATCCAAGACAGGTCGCCTTTGGATGACGGAGGATGGACTCATTCTGTGAGGGCATAATGGAGCTGCTTATGAACCCAAACCAATACCGAGCAGTGATGTTCAAGTTCTTCTTCTCAATGGGAGCTCCTGCATCAATCAACCTCGGGATGGTGTCAGAAATGAGAGCCATCAATTTAGATCATCCAGAGGTGTCGCAGTGGTAGTCAAACTTGAGTAGGAAAACCCTGACCCTCTATCAAGTATAACATTGATATACTCTTCGCTGCATCTCATTAGTTTCCCCCGGACCATGACGGACTCTATCGGTGTGAAGGCACTGACCTTCTTCTTTCCCTTGGGTACCAGGTCACCGTACGTCGTGTAAAACTCCCAGAACCATGTAGGAATATAGGAGCCACAAAGCATGGTGAACTGCTCAAACCTGTGGAACCAGAGAATGTCCCACACATTGGGGCACATGTCCACTACACCATCTGTGGATAACCTCTTCTCTTCAAGAATGGTCCTCAATCCATCTGCATTTAGCCTGTTGAGAACCACCATTTGTGTTGGAGCTGACATGGAGTCAGTGATAGGAGGGGTAGATTTTGTGATACTAAATGAATCTTGATGAGATCGTGCACAAATCTGTGCTCCTCGGGACTGTAGTGGTTGGTCATCATCAGACTCGGAGAGTGAGACCTGAGAATCAATAGACTCCCCCTCACTACTGGAGTTGTGCTCTGGTATCTCAGATACGAGTGTTTTGCCCTTGCCCTTGCCCTTGCCTCCCTTAGGAGGTGCTTTCTTTCCCTTTTTAGAAAGAGCAGTTGCTCTCTTATTAATCACTATGCCCCATGCTCGTTTGCGGGTCGGCATACCACTGTCGTCCAAGTTGGTTCTAGCCATATCTGCAAAATACACCAAGAAGAGTTAGAAATAATCTAAGATAAAATACAAAAAATAGGTTGCAGAAAGACTCGCCGAACCGTTTGGCGAGTCACTGAGTCACTTTGGTGAGCCAGATCTGGCTTACCGAAAAGACTGACTAAAAAGTTTCTAGAAAAACAAAATAGGTCGGCGATATGCAGGGAGATTCAGGGAGCTCAGACTAGGCCGCTGAAAGTTACAGTGTGTTTTAGGGGTTAGGGGCGCCGAAAGGGCGATCAAGGAATACTTTTGGCGAGTCGCCGAGTGCACTTAGTGAGCTCAGGCTTCCCATCGAAAGTTACAGACTCAAATTCAACCAAAACACGAAATTAAGGGCGATCAAGGGGGACATTGGTGAACCACCGAGTGGTTCGGCGAGCTTGACCCAGCTCGCCGAATTGCCCAACGTGCCAAATTTCAACCTCGTTTCCCAAAATCAAGCCCGCAGCCCCTGAAAATAAAACTAAACCACACACTCATGTAGTTAAGCATAGACCCACTAAACTCATGTTACCGGGGTACTCAGACTACCCCCAATGTTGGCCAAATTGGCCATTTGACGACTTTTGCCTTTAATAATGATGCCTAACGCTCCATCATTGGGCAAAGTACTATATTTAACACAATTGAGGTTACTCAGACTTCACCCAACTAGAACCAACAACAATTTACCGCAACCCAACAAATTTTTATCAATTTTAAAGCACAAAATTTGAGAAAATCAACAATTTAGGCAATTAAGCACAATTACAAAACTAAAATAGGCAAACTAGCACACAATTACAATTTCAGGGCAGTCCCATCACACATCAATAATATTGAAACAATTCCATTTGGATTTAACCGCTATTTAAGAGTTTGTGGTTCGGAAAACCAACTTTTAATGTCGAAATACGAGTTTGTAAAGCTAGGCCACAATGTATTCCAACTCCGAGCATGAGATCTACGAGCAAAAAGCAATAAAAATGGATATGAATCAGTTCGCGAACCTTTTGGCGATATTAATAGTCCTTACCGAATAACTCGGCAACACGCCGAATGGTTACTTACCACGCCAAGTTTTACAGGACCTCCAATTAATTTGGGGGTCCAAACGACGGATAAAGTCAGGCTCGCTGACCTGTTCTACGAGGCCGATTTATCCAAAGGCCCGCCAAGTTTTACAGACTCCAACCTGATATTTTCCTGAGCCCAACGACGGTCCAAGTCGGGCTCACCGACCTCTTCTGTGAGTTGCCGACTGGACACTTGGCTCGCAAAATTGAATTTTTCAAACTCATTCCGCTTTTCACCTTGCACCATAAACACCCGTTATTTAAAAAAACTTGATGCATTAAAAACATGGGTTGCCTCCCAAGAAGCGCCTTAGTTAATGTCGTGGCACGACACAAATACCCAGTCAAACTTTATTCTTGGGTTTGCCATACTATCACTAGGCAACCCCCCTTGTTGTCTTGGGTTTAAATATGAAGAAATTTGACCCATTTGGGTCTCCAACTGTTTGATAGAGACGGAATGAGAGGTCATCGTCTAGTTTAGAGTCGATACGTTTTCCTTCATTTACTTCAAAACTTTATCGGACCCTTCAACCTTGTTGAGAATATGTGAGAGCATTTCCTCAGTCCGGCCACCTCAGAATCTTTGGGCTTTTAACGCTCGTGGGGAGGAACATACCTATCCTTCTCCCCATCTCTTTTATTCCACGTGGCTTTACAATCATGCCACTCCCTATCACGGTCTCTATAGCCCTCATCTTTGTTCCAACCTTAGGTAGTTTGCACGATAACCTCCTCCTTGGTTGGCTTGGAAGTTCACTTTCTCATTGTACAACACTTCAAATTTGGCCTCTTCAGGGTTTACACCATCAACACCGACAACATTAACACTCCTAGTACCAGCACCCATGATGTTCTTGTCCAAGATGTCCAACTGGGTCATCATCTTTCCCATGTTTTGATCTCTCTCTTGATCTTTTTCAATCTGCTCCATTGTCAATTTGTAAGTAAGATAAGAGACTTGATCTTCATGGGTGTACCATGCCCGGTTAATCTTGGTTATGCCATTAAGGAGTTGGACAACTATTACATATGGCTATTGCATTAGCCCTCCTGGAGAAAGTTGATCAGCCACTCCCTTGTTCATCGAGTCGAGGCTTCTGTAGAAGTATTGCAGCAGTACATTATCGAGCAATCCATGAGTTGGGCATTACAGCACTAACTTCTTAAACCTTAGTCAAGTCTTATGGATTGGCTCACCCTCTAAATGTTTGAAGCTTTGAATACTGTCACAAAGAGTCATCATCTTCGAAGGAAGGAAAAATCACACTTGGAATACAGTAGTAAGCTCTTTCCATAAAGTTATAAAATCTCTTGGCAACTCAGCCAACAACTTGCATGCTTCTCCCATTAGAGAAAATAGGAACAACCTCAGCCTGACCAATTCTTGAGATATGTTCTTAAAGGAGAACGGTCCATAAATATCAACAAAATTCCTTATATGTTCATGGTGATCCTTATGAGCCAGCCCACCGAACAAACCCTTAAGTTGTAGGAGCTGCAACATGGTTCTTGTAATATGAAACACCACATTTCACTTAGCCGGAGATAAACGAATGGCACCAACTCCACCCACTAGATTTGGGTCGTTGACATCATTGAGGTTTCCGATGTCATCTTGGAAGCCCACTTGGCTACCATTGTTACCATTTACATCCATTTCCTCTGTTCAACAAGCAACACAAAAACCAAAACTAAAAGTAAGTAGATTCAACTATGACCAACAAGAATACAATTCAACTTCACCAAAAGAATTTCTAACAACACCACTCCCCAATAACGGCGCCATTTTGATTTGATGTTTCAAGCACACCTCATCTAATTCTAGGTGTTCAACGATCATAAATCAATATAAAACCCAACTAAATGAGTTGGGCTCGAATCCCACAGGGAGCGGTACATGTTTTAGATTCAACTGGAAGTATAAATGCGATCACATCAGTCATAGGAATAAAAATTATCGAATAAAGATATCATTCAAATTAAGGGGTTACACGAATGTCAAATGAGGGTTTTGGTTTTGATTATCAACAACAAACAACCGTCACAAACATAAGAATTAGCAATAATGAGACGGATTATTGGGATGTGATCGATTATAGGCTATTATAGACATATGGGTAATTGCAATTATTAGAAAATAGCTAGATATTAGTGAGTAGGCTAGACTATAAGGGAGGTAATTTTCTCTGGAACAATTACCCCGAATCAAGTGATTTCTCTCGAACATCAACAATATTGCAAATTAAGAGAAACCCACACCTTAATCTATTCACTCCTTTGAGCTGAATGTGTGAGATTGGGCTTAAGATTTACTCTCTCGAGCTAAACCTGGGTCAACCTAATACCCACAAACCATTAATCAAAAACCTTAGTTCTAAAACCTCTCTCTCGAGGAAGCCAAGAACACAAACATAGAACTGCATTTACTACAGTTCTTAAATTAAACCATAATTAATGATTAAAATCACTTTTAAATAGCATTTAAACTAACAATTATCAATACGCATAAACTAAATCAGCCCATAATCACATGATCACACCCCAAGAATTAGGGTTTTAGCTAGACATCATAAAAAGATAAAAAACGTTACAAAATTAATTATTCATCAACTGGGTAAGAGTGATTTCGTCCTTACAATTCTCCAATTTGAAGATTCTCAAAGACCCACTTCCAAATTCTCAACATTGAATTTCTTCAATCCCTCAAACCTAAGGAAAAACTCTCCAAAATATTTGATAAGTTCCAAAGATAAAAATAAGATACAAGATACTCAACTAAAATGTTCAAAATCCTATTTATAGTTGCCAAAAATGTGCTATCCATTCGATGAAGTAAGTCGGGCTCACCGAACCACCCGGCGAGTTGCCCTTTGGTCTCTTCTATCGCCCCCTTTTGCCTTGGCATTCAACATCCTCAATGTCTGTAACTTTGGGCGATCTATCTTGGCTTCGTGGAATCACTCGGTGATCTGCTGACTGCACCTTTTCATTGCCAACTTGGTTCTTTCTTTCAGGGCTTGGCATACTGGAACTTTAGGCAGTCTGACGAGCCACTCGATGGCGCGCCGAGTGCTCTTGGCGATCCTCAGGCTCACCCATCTTTTTTTCTTCAGCCTGTTTTGTTTCTTTTTACCTATTAGTGTCCTTGCTTTGTTTCTCAATCCATATTCCTGAAGATCAAAGGTTTAACATCAATTATTGGCACAAAATAAGCATTTGAGGACACTAAATCTCTATAAACAAAGCCTTAAATAAGTCCAAATCTTGAACTCATCAAGCACCAATCCACCAAAATAGACCATCATATGCACCGAGACCACGTCCAATTCTCGAAGCTAGAAATGTTTGCGCTTACACACCCATTGCCGAATCTTATGCCCAATTGCTTGAGAGGTTGAGGACAACGGGAGTGTTGCAAACAGTTGAAGGAAAACTTCCTGATCCAATGCCTCGTAATTTTGATGGAAACAAGTGATGCACTTACCACTCGGGATTCCAAGGACACAACACAGAAGATTGTTATGGTTTGAAGAACCAGATCGAGTCTTTGAACAGGAGAGGAGTAATCAAATGCACTCTCACACCTCCCAATGTGAACAACAACCCATTGCCAAGCCATGAGAATTGAGAAGTCAACATGGTTACTCTAGATGAAGAATATGAGGGCCTTGACTATCCAAGCATTGATGAAACAGATGTCATGACATCTTCGGCGCAACCTGTTATCATTGTTCAACTAAGGGAACCTCTAACTGTCAAAAATATATCCCAAGAGTTGTAGTGACCACTCTAATCACTAGAAAGCCTGAGTATGACACAAAAGCAGTCCCATGGGACTATCGAGCAGGCGCCAAAGGAAAGATGATTGACACTATCGTGGCTTAAGAGATGACTAGATCAGGAAGGTGTTATGCCCCAGAGGATCTAAATCGAGGAGTTCTTGGAAAGGAACAAAATCCAAGGAAGAATGTTAATGATGCCAAAGTTGCAGAATTTTGGAAGAAGATGCAACCTAAAGACTATTCAATCAAAGAGCAGCTAAAAAACATGCCAGCCCACATATCCATTTTGTCTCTACTTATGATTTCTGAAGCTCATAGGAATTCTTTGATGGAGGTGATAAATGGAGTGAACGTTCCAAAAGATACCACGAGTGAAACCTTAGCTTCAACGATTGGACAAAGGGGCTGCCTACGGAAGCTAACAAGATTTCTTTCCATGATGATGAGCTGCCTGCGGAAGGGGCTGGGCACAACAAAGTGCTTCATATCGCAGTCAAATGTTGTGATATTATAGTGACTCGAGTTCTAATTGATGGTGGTTCTGGATGCAACATCTGTCCTTTCACTACTCTGAGGGATTTAGGGGTGAATATGGGAGAGATAAGGGAAAGTCATATGAAAGTTAGAGTTTTTGACGGAGCACAAATAAGTGTCATTAGAGAGATCTATCTCACATTGCAAGTAGGGCCGACTGAATTCCCTATCCTATTTTAAGTGATGGATGTATCATCCAACTACAACCTATTGTTAGGAAGACCATGGATTCACATGGAAAAGGCAGTTCCTTCAACTCTTCATCAGTGTGTAAAGTTTGAATGGGGTTGCACAGAAGTTAGCACCGATGGGGAGCTCAGTCACCCTATTCATTCTTTTAATTTTATCCCAGTCCCCGACGAGTTTGATGGAGCTACTGTTCAAACCTTGGAAATCATGCAAGTTGTAAGGGTTAATGAGGAAGCAGAGCCAGATGGTACAAAATTGTCAAATACAACAAAAATGGTTACATCAGAGATGTTGAAGTATGGGTATAAGCCTAAGAGTGGACTTGTACCCAAGTCCAATGGCATAGTTGAGCCAATCTAACTGAAGCATCAGAGAGGCACCAACGAACTTGCATATGAGCTTGCCTCGGGAAGAGACCATCACGGGTCAAGCAAGACAATCTTTGTACCAGAACAAACTTCGATTCCAGATCAAGCAAGTGATGATGAAATCGTTGAAGGAATAGGCAATTTGTTCGTGGCCATGGTTGGAGAAGAGAAAGAGATAAATCTCAGTAAATTGACCATTCGTGATACCGAACCTGGAGAAATCGTGCTAAACTGGACCATCATCCTGTCCCTGTTTCAACCAGAGTCCTGGTAGTGTGGAAAAATAGTTTTAATTTTTAAAATTTGCATTATCGAATTGAGGCTTGAATCATGCCTAATCTTTTGTTGCTTGCCTCTTTTAGAAGCTAGAATTCTTTCAAATAAAATGTCTTTATTTTTCTTTAAAAAATTTCTCGTTATTTTAAATATCTATTTATTTTTTATCCACATTTTACACTTTTCAGCACTCATATTAATAAAAATCCTTGTTCAACGGCTATGACATGTAACGAATCTACCGAGCAACCTGAAAGTGATGAACAAGATCACGAAGAGTATGATGAAAGCATGATGCCTGAAAATCTACCACATGAGATCGAGCAAGTTGAAAGTCAGAAGAAGCCCAATATTGATGTAACAGAGGTTGTCAACATAGGAGATGAGGAAATCATGAAGGAAACACGAGTCAATATACATTTAGAGGCTGAAAGAAAGCAAGAGTTAATAAAGTTGCGTAAGCAGTACAATGACGTATTTGCTTGGTCTTATGATGACATGCCAGGATTAAGCACTGATATTGTCTTACACAAATTACCAATTGATATCACTTGTCTACCCATTAAGCAAAAGACAAAGAAGTTCAAGCCAGATTTGAGTTTAACGATCAATGAGGAGGTAACTAAGCAAATCAAAGTGAACATTATGAGGGTTACAAATTACCCCACATGGTTAGCCAATATTGTGCCTGTGCCGAAAAAAGATGGGAAAATCAGAATATGTGTGGACTATCGAGATCTCAACAGAGCTAGTCCTAAGGATGATTTCCTCTTCCAAATATTCAAATACTCATCAATAATTGTGCAAAACATGAGTTGCAATCATTTGTCGATTGCTTTGAAGGATATCACCAAATTCTTATGGATGAAGATGATGTAGGAAAGACAACATTTATCACTCCGTTTGGAGTATATTGCTATAGAGTTATGCCATTTGGTCTAAAAAATGCTGGTGCAATCTACATGAGGGTCATGACTACCCTTTTTCACGATATGATCCACAAGGAAATTGAACTGTACGTGGATGATGTTGTTATCAAATCCAAAAGACATTCAGATCTCTTATTTGATTTACGGAAGTTCTTTAAAAGGTTGCGGAAATATAATCTAAAGTTGAGTCCAACAAAGTGGGCATTTGGAGTACCCACGGAAAAACTATTAGGATTTATCGTCAGTAGAAAAGGCATAGAGTTGGATCGATCGAAGATAAAGGCAATCCAAGAGCTACCTCCACCCAACACTAGGAAGGACGTAATGAGTTTCATGGGAAGACTGAATTACATCAGTCGGTTCATAGCTCAATCCACAGTGATTTGTGAACCCATATTCAAATTACTGAAGAAGCATGCAGCCAAGAAATAGACAGAGGAATGCCACAAGGCTTTCGATATAATCAAAGAATACTTGTCCAACCCACCAGTATTGGTCCCACCGGAACCTGCAAAGCCTTTGTTATTATATGTATCTGTCATGGATAACGCATTTGGATGTGTATTGGGGTAGCATGATGAGACGAGTAGAAGAGAGCATGCCATTTAATATTTGAGCAAGAAGTTCACACCATACGATGCAAGATATACCTTGTTGAACCGAACGTGTTGCGCTTTGACTTGGATCGCGCAAAAATTTACGCACTACCTGTCTGCATACATTACGTACTTGATCTCAAGAATGGATCCACTCAAGTACATCTTTCAGAAACCAATGCCTATAGGTAAACTGGCAAATTTTGTTGAGTGAGTTTGATATTGTGTACGTGACACAGAAGGCTATCAAGTGACAAGCCCTGGCTGATCACCTCGCAAAAAACCCAGTGGACTAGGATTACAAGATACCCACCACCTACTTCCTTGATGAAGAGGTTCTATTTATAGGAGAAGACATATCAGAGTCGTATGATGGATGAAGTATGTTCTTTGATGGAGCATCAAACTATATTGGAGTTGGAATAAGAGCAGTCTTAATTTCGGAAACAGGTCAGTATTACCCAATCTCAGCCAAGATTAGGTTTTATTGTACCAACAACATGGCGAAATATGAAGCTTGTAATCTTAGACTCAAGATGGTCGTCGACATGAACATAAAGATACCCTATTTATAGAAAAACTTGTCCTAAACAAAAAGGAAACGAAATAAGGAAATAAACTTTTCTAGATGCGACTTCGATCTACGAGATTGACCTACAGACCGTGGACTGACCTACGGTCCATAGGTCCTTCCGTGGCTCAATACTTAGACATTTTCTCAAAAGCTGGAACCTTCAATCTTCCAGATATAAACGACGAACCTGTAGGATTGACCGTAGGTCGACCTACGGTCTGTGGGTCTTCTTTCGTGGCTCCACACTTGGACTTTTCCTCAGGTACTGGGACTCTAAAATCTTTGAATCAAATGACGGTTGTGTTGGATGTCCCGTGGGCCAACCTACGGTCCATCACTCTCTTTTGTAGTTCCACACTTGGTCAGATTTCCCTGAGGATCATTCCACGCCATCCTAACGATGGACCGTGACTGGACCTACGGTCCGTAGGTCACTTTTGTGGGTGGCCACTTCTGCAGAATTTCAGTTGTCTCTCTCTCGATCTCGTCCAAGTCTATTTCCTGCAAATATAGCACAATAAACATTAGTTTAATACAAAATCGCCCTAGACACACACAACTCTTAAGTGAAATATATTAAAAATATTGTAAACTCATGGTATATCAGCCCAGTGGTATAGCTCAGAATATAGAACTCCCAAAATGAAAGTTGGAGATGATTAATATAGATTTCATTACTGGCTTGCCGCGATCTCACAGGTAACATGATTCTATTTGGGTGATTGTTAATAGAATGACAAAATCATCCCACTTTTTGCCAGTAAAGACTATCCATTCAGCAGAGGATTAAGCGAATGTATATATTCAACAGGTAGTAGGACTCATGGAGTCCATGTTTCAATTATATTAGATCAAGGTGCACAATTTATTGCACAGTTCTGGAAATCTTTTCAGAAAGGCTTGGTTTCAAAGGTGAACTTAAGTACTGCTTTTCATCCTCAGACAGATGGTCAAGCAGAGCGCACTATTCAAACTTTAGAAGATATGTTGAGGGCCTGTGCTATTGATTTCAAGGGTAAATGGGATCATCACCTACCTCTCATTGATTTTGCTTATAATAACAATTATCATTCTATCATTCAGATTGCTCCTTATGAAGCTCTCTATGGGAGAAGATACAGATCTCCAATTAGATGGTTTAAGGTTGGTGAAGTTGGGTTGATAGGACCAAACTTAGTTCATCAAGCAATGGAGAAGGTGAAAGTTATTCAGAAAAGGTTGAAAACAGCGTAGAGTCATCAGAAATCCTACACTGATGTTAGGAGAAGGGATTATAGTTTGAACAAGATGATTGGGTATACTTGAAAGTTTCACCCATGAAGGGTGTTATGAGATTTGGTAATAAGGGGAAGCTTAGTCCTCGGTATATTGATCCTTATAGAATATCCAAGAGGATTGGCAATGCAGCTTATGAGTTAGAGCTACCACAAGAGTTAGCAACGGTCCATCCGGTATTTCATATTTTCATGTTGAAGAAGTGCATGGGAGATCCTTCACTTATCATACCTACTGAAGATATTGGTATCAAGGATAGCTTATCTTATGAGGATATTTCTGTTCAGATTCTAGATCGCCAAGTTCGCAAGTTGAGAACAAAAGTGGTATCATCAGTCAAAGTTTTGTGGAAAAATCAGTTTGTTGAGGAAGCTACTTGGGAAGCTGGGGAGGATATGAAGAAGAGATACCCACATTGTCTTCGAATCCGGAGAAGTTCCAAATTAAGGTACTAATCCTTTTCTTGGCATTTATTTTAAGTTAATATGTTGTATTTACATTTTTGCTTGTTCGGTGTTTGAGCTAGATGTTAGATGCTACACCCTTAGTCTACTTTGAGTGACCTCATTCTATGATAAATGTTCCCAAGGTTGAGATGTTGTAACACCTCGTTATTTGAAAGAACTAGAACTAGAATGAAACCATTTATGGAAAGAATGAAAATCTGACATTTGGAAAGTTATGTTAAGTATGAGTTTTGGGTCAACTTCAAATGACCATAACTCCTAGGACAGGATGAGTTAGGTGAGCTACAAGATATCAAATGAAAAATCTTTGAATTATCTTTCCAATGCCACTGAGTTTGCTAGTTTTCGAGTTTGTATGAGGGAGATATGCCAATTTAAAGTCGGGTTGTCTGAATAAGGAAAGTTACCCAAAATTTGTAAGGGTATTTTGGTCTTTTCATTTCCCAATTATTTATATCCATTTTTAGTAAATTATTTTGGGTCTAAACTGAGTTGGTTCAGTTTACACAATTAAGAATTATGCTAGGGCTTTGAGAGAAGAGAAGAGAAGAGAAAAAGGGAGAAAATTCAAAGCGTTCTTGGAGATTTCTTGCAGAATAGAAGTTGTTTCGCCAAGGGGTGATCCCTCAAGAAGTATGTGAGACTTTTATAGCCTTAAGTTCGTTCACCTACGCGCCAATCATGTTTGTTTCAGCGAAATTCGTTCTAGAAAGTTTAAAGTATGATGCTCTTGAATTATGTTCTTGAAATTGGCTTTACTTCTTGAGATTTGAAGGGATTGTTGAGTTCTTGATGGAATCGTGATGATTTTAGAGTTGTGTTTGATTAGATTCTTGTGTCCATGTACTAGATATTTGAATCTAAAGATGAATTGAGAAAAAGAATCAAATTTAGGCGAATTGGGGTTAGAAAACGAAGAAGGAAAAATTCGGATAAATCTGGGTACACGGACCTGTTCCTCGGGATGGGGACTTTTCTCTCCGCGTCACAGAGCGGTGACGGACCCTTCTGCCTAAAAATTTATTTCACGACCAAATATTAAAATGCATCTCCGTGTCGCGGACTTGCTTCCAGACAGTGATTTCCTGATCATTTTTCATGTTTAAATATCTAAAAACACTCCTAAACATCACAAGATCTTTCCTATCACAAATCACAATCCTTAAATCCATAAATTCAAATTCAAGGAAAGTTAAGAGCCAAGTCTAGAGAGTTCTTAGAGTCATTTCAAAAGTCTATTGCAAATGCTTTAACTTGTTTTAAGACTTGGCTTTGAGTTAAGTAAGAGTAGCAAATGAAGTTCATTTCTTCAAAAAGAGTATATGGGAACTAAGTATTCCCAAAGAGTAAATGTTTTCACATTTAAACAAGAGAGGAAACACCGATTTCCAAGAGATCATTTGAGCTAGTTTTTGAGTAATTATCTCAAACCACAGAAAGAGTTTTTGTTTTTAAACATATGAGCTGAGTATTTCAGGAGTAGTATTGAGCACCGATGTGGGGATGAGTACATAATAACTCAATGTCTCCATAAACCATGTAGCTAACGTGGGTAGAAAGGGTCATACTTTTTAGATGATTCCTTAATGCTTTTTAGCATAGACTAGTGGATCCCCTTAGTTGAGGTGTTTTATATCCCAGCAAGTTATAGGACAGTTCTGGCAGCGTGGGCGAGACGTTGTATCATCACATATCTCATAGTGATGGTTGTCGATAAAAGAAACTCCCACAAAAATACATTACTTTCTTATATGATTACTTTGAGTTGCTATTCACTGTTTAAATGCTTTATATAAACTGCACCTTTACTGTTGTTTAATTCTGCATGTGAGTTGAGTATACATGAGTTGAGTTAAGTGTTTCTTTCAGAATTCAGTTCAAGCTTTTGTCATGTTTAGTTTTACCCTCGCATACTCGTACATTCAATGTATTGATGTCATTTGGCCTGCATCATTTTATGATGCAGATACAGGTAACCAGGATCAGCATCCAGCGCCCTCGTTGATCCAGTTGAGCACTCAGAATCAGTTGGTGAGCCTCTTTGCTTTCCGGAGGATTCCCTTTTTACATTATTTTCAGTATTTCAGTTGTTAGGATGATTGGGGGTTTTGTCCCGACATCCCTCATTGTTTAGAGACTTCATAGACGGATAGTTATAGTTCACTAGTCTTTCCATTTTCAGTTGCTTATGTTAATACATTGAGTTTCCATTTTGGCTAGTCGAATGTTCTTTTAAGACATTCCAAGTTATTGCATGAGTTATCTTTTGAGGTTGTTTCTTATTATTTAAGTCTTCCGCTACAAGTTAAGTCAGGCCAAGGGTTCGCGTGGGGCCAATAATGGTTCTCGAGTGTCAGTCCCGCCTAGGGTGTAGGCTCAGGGAGTGACAAAAATCTTTCATAATTCATTTATAATTATCACAAAAGCATCTTTAATTTATAAACATCATTCTCATAAAACATAGATAGCTTTCATAAATCATAATTCATAAATTCATAAGCTTTCTTCATAGATTCATCATCATAATTAAGAAAAAAGCATGGGTCCATATGAAATCAATTGTAAATCATTTAATTGAATCAAATCCTGCATAATAGGATCGAAATCAAATAATTGAGTCATAATAAAAAAGGACCCATGAAGATTGACATAAACCCTAATTGAATTGGGTGAAACCAAATTTGAGATTGAAGTTATTTTAGGACCCAATGGATGAAAGGGATCTATTGCTGAACTCCCATATACCTTGGCAATAAAAGCCCTAAGAACTTGAAGAAGAAACACTCAAGCTTGATGAAACCCTAATCTTGCTGTGAAGATACTTGGGAGAGTTTTGGAGAAGAACCCTTTGAGAGAATTTGTGAATTTTAGTGAATAGGAGGGAATGGGTTAGGTTTTAAAGAGTAAATTCAGTTATAGGGTCAAAATGACATAGTATAGGAGTTGGGTAGGTAGGAAATGACAAAATACCCTTAATTAATATCTATCAGAGTGACCTACAAACCGAAGAACTTCCTACTAACCGTAATAGTCAACCATAGGCCGAGTTACTAGGACTCAGAATTTACCGAACTTACCATGAAACACTTTCTACGGATTGTTGATATTTATACGGTCTGTAGTCCCCATTCGTGGATCTCAAAATTAAGCTCAAAATTTCATGAACTCTGGACCAACCCTACTGACATTTCCTATGGCCTGTACTCCATACTACGGCCCGTTTTGGTTAGTCGTAGGTCAATTTACTGGGCTTCTACAACCTGTAGAAAGTACTCGTAAGACTCAACCAGTAGCCACAAATAAAGTCTTTTTTCTTTTCCAATTTTTGAAGTTTTACAATATCTTTTCCTTGGGAACATTCATCCTCGGATGGACCCAAGTTAGCATGAATAGAGTAGGAGAGTATCTAACAAACCAACATGAATACAAATCTCATCAAAATGCACATAAGGAGAAATCACTCCAAGCTAAATGATAACATAAAAATCAAGATTTTCATAAACACACATGCATATGAAAACATGAGAATGACTAAAATGCATGAATTTAAAAGAATGAACCATGAGGAACTTAATACCTCAAGATAGAATATGAGCGGAGGAAAAAATATGAGGATACTTGGGCATTATGTCGGCTTAGACTTCTCATGTACCACTCCCAACTAATTGATTCCTCGAAAGAACTTTCACGAAAGCAATTTCTTTATTTCTCAACATCCGAACTTGACGGTCTAAAATTTAAATCAGAACCTCTTCATGTGTAAGAATTTCCTTAACTCCTAAACTCTCCAATGGTACTATATACATCAAATATCCAACATATATTTTTAGCAAATACACACGGAACACTGGATGTACCGATACTAAATCATTAGGTAACTCTAATTCATAAGCAACTTTCTCAGTACATCTCAAAATATTATATGAACCCACATATCGGGGACTAATCTTCCTTTTCTTTTCAAATCTCATCACACCCTTCATGGGTGAGATTTCAAGTAAACTCAATCATCAAATTCAAGCTCTCTTATCTAACGTCAGCATATGACTTTCGTCGACTTTGAGTCGTTTTCAACCTCTCATGGATAAGTCAATCCTTTTCCATATCCTCATGCATAAACGACCCTATTAAGGTGATCTCACCAACTTCAAACCAACCAATAGGAGACCTACACCTCCTACCATAGAGAGCCTCAAATGGAGCCATTTTAAAACTAGAATAATAGCTATTATTATAAGCAAACTCGATTAAAGGCGAATGGTCATCCTAATTACTCTTGAAGTCAATCATGCAAGCTTTCAACATATCTTCCAAGATCTGGATAGTACGCTTGGCATATCCATCGGTCTATGGATGAAAAGTTGTGTTAATTTTCACTTGAGTACCAAAACCATTGTGGAACGACTTCCAAAACTTAGACGTAAATTAAGTACCATAGTTGGAGATAGTAGATAAATGCACTCCATGAAACCTCACCATTTCCTGAATATAAATCTTGGCATACTCCTCGGCTGAAAATGAAGTCTTTACGGGAAGAAAGTGAGTTGAATTCGTCATTCGGCCCACAATTACCCAAATAGAGTAAAAATGATGATAGGTATGAGGTAAACCCATAATAAAGTCCATATTCAAATATTCTCACTTCCAAGTAGCAATGCTAATGTATTGAGATAAACGTCCGGGTTTTTTATTCTCAACTTTCACTTGTTGACAATTTGAACATTTAGCCACAAGTTCCACAATATCCTTCTTCGTCCCATTCCATCAACTGACCTCCCAAAAGTTGTAGTACATCTTGGTGGCTCTCGAGTGAATAGAATATTGAGAACTGTGAGCTTCTGTCAAAATTTGATTCCTCAACTCATCATAGTTGAAACACATAACCGACCTTATAGAAGGATACCATCTCCCCTTTGGGTGAAGCCTCAATGTATTTTTTAGAAACCGACTTCTTCAAATCAACACTAAATCAATATCTTCCTTAGCCTTCACATCCGATATCAAAGATGATTCTGAACCATTTTGATTAATCACACCACCTTCAATGGAATCAACAAAGCGAACACCTAATCAGGCCAAACCATGAACATCAGAACTAGGTCCTTTATACCACCCTAAATATGAGAAACACTTCCCATCAAAAGTGGATTAACAGAAGCCACCACCATATTCATTTTACCGTGATAGTAAAGAACCCTCATGTCATAATATTTTAGTAACTCAAGCCACTTTCTTTGGCGAAGCTTTAAGTCCTTTTAAGTGAAGACATACTTCAGGCTCTTATGGTTGGTAAACATATTCACATGAACACCGTATAGGTAATGCCTCCAAATCTTTAGAGCAAACATTACCACCACTAACTCCAAATCATGAGTCGGATATATTTTTCAAGCACCTTCAATTGCCTTGAAGCATAAGCGATGACTTTCTTGTGTTGCATCAAAACATAACCACGACCAATTTGTGAAGCATCATAATATACCACAGAACCATGTGATCCTTCCGGTAATGTCACTATAATGACTAAAGTGAGTATATCCTTTAATTCTTTGAAACTTTTCTCACAAGCTTTTGACCATAAGAATTTCACCTTCTTTTGAGTAAATGTCGTTAAAGACAAAGCAGTAAAGGAAAATTCTTCCACAAATCTTCTATAGTAACCATCCTATCCCCAGAAACTCCAAATATTTGAAGAGGACAAAGGTCTAGGTCAATTCTTAACTACCTCAATCTTCTTAGGATCAACTTGAATACCTTCACCAAAGAAAATATGGCCAAAGAAAGAAATAGACCTCAACTTGAACTCACATTTACTAAACTTAACATACAATACTCGATCCTTGAGAATTCACAACACAATCCTTAAATATTTGACATGCTCATCCTTACTCCGAGAGTAAATCAAAATATCATCAATGAACACAATCACGAACATGTCAAGATATTGCTTGAAGATCTTATTTGTCAAATTCATGAATGCTACCAGGACATTATCAAATCAAAAGACATCACTAAAAACTCATAGTGACAATATCGAATTCAAAAAGTCATTTTTGAAATGTCACTCTCTTTCACTCTCAATTGGTGATAATCCGACCGAAGATCAATCTTAGAGAAATAACTTGCTCCTTGAAGTTGATCAAACAAGTCATCAATCCTTGTAATATGATACTTATTCTTTTTGGTAACCTTATTCAATTACCGACAGTCAATGCACATTCAGAGGGAACCATCCTTCTTTCAAACAAACAAATTGGAGCATCCTATGGAGAGATACTCGATCTACTAAAACCCTTATCTCACAAATCTTTCAATTGATCTTTAATTCCTTAAGTTCTATCAGGTCCATAAGGTAAAGAGGAATGAAGATAGGTTGCGTATCTGGGAGAAAGTCAATACAGAAGTCTATTTTCCTTTGGGGAGAAATACCTAAAAGATCATTGGGATACACTTCCCGAAACTCTTTTACAATCGGAACTACCTCAAGAGTAGGGGTTTCACAATCCATATCCCTAACCCAAACAAGATGATAAATGAAACCCTTAGAAATTATTTTCCTAAACTTTAGGCAAAATATGAACTAACTCTTAAGATCATGATTTCCCTTTTTTCATTCTAAGATAAGCTTGTTCGGAACCTGAAATATGACCAATTAGGTCCTACAATCTATGAAAGCGTAAAAAGAATGAAGCCAATCTATCCCATGAATAAATTCTTGGATATCAAGCTCTACAATATTAACATGATTGACTCTATGAGAAACATAAACAAGATATTTTATATAGACTTGTTTAGCAACAATAGAATAACCAACCGGCATAGATACTGAAAATGGACTAGAAAAGATTTGATGACCAATATCGAATATCATAGCCACATAAGGAGTAGCTTAAAACAATGCAACACCTAGATCAAGCAAATTATACAAATCAAAATAAAAGACTTCAACATATCAGTCACAACAGTCGATGAACCTTCATGATCCTGTCAAGTCTGAAATACATAAAACCTATTTTGATGAGTGGAACCCAAATCATAATCACTAGGATGAGCTTGACTACCATCTTATCCCTTATTAGCTTACGAAGGACAATGCTTCACTTTGTAGCCACTTTTCCCACATCCAAGCAATTATCCGTTAAGGCCCAAAATTTTTCCTAAGTGATTCTTGCCATACTTTTGACAAATGGGAATAAAAGATACACTACCACCACTTAATTGAGGCTTAGGGTTAGATAACTTATCTTTGTTCAACTTAGGAGCTGAAACATTTGAAGAACCTTGACTGGAGAACTTTTTCTGGAATTGAGAACGACCATGTCCACCAGTCCTAGAATAAGAGAAATCACCATCACCGGTCCTTTCCCTCTTGGACTTCCTAGCTCTCTCTTTTATCTTTTCCTCTTCAATTTATTAGGTATGTGTCATTAAACGAGAGTTATACATCTCCTTAATTAGAATGGTGATCCTTAACCACCATTTCGAACACACTCGATAAAAACTTACTCATCCTTGCCCTAGAGTCGGCAACCATAGTCGGAGAATACTTAGCTAATTGAGTAAACTTCAAAATATACTCTTTCTCACACATATTTCCTTGATGAAGATTGATGAGTTCAAGCACCTTTGTTTCTCTCATCTCAACAGGAAAGAAGTGATCAAGGAAAGTCCCTTTGAATTTCTCCCAATCAAGATGATCCACATCAACATCCCTTTATTCTTTCCATTGGTTGAACCAAACTTGAGCGACACCTTTGAGTTGGTAAGCGGTCAATTCCACCAGTGACACTCCCATTATCTCTACTATCTTGTAGACCTCATCGACAATCTCTTGAGGATCCTCATCAAATTTCAACCCATGAAACTCCAGATGATTTATCCTAGTGCAGTCCCTTATCTTTATGGATGCCGCACCCATATTTGGGTCATATGATCAATGACCTCTCTATTAGCTTGGTCTGTCATAGCTTGATCTAATACTGGGAAAGCGACTCAGAATTTGGCATAAGTCACTTGCTTGGTCAAAGAATCGATCGGGGCTTGAGGAACCTCGAGCTTCACATCATTAGTCAGATTCCTTCTCACATAAGCTCTTTGAAGAGCCATATCTTTAAAAGCATTAGACAAGGGTTAGGAAAAACACCTTTATAGAGATAAACTCTATGACTCGACTTTAGAGTAGTAAAAGAAGTGAAGTTTCCTAACACTTTGTAGCTTCCTATTCATAAATATGGTGCGCTTCATACTCATTAAAAATACTCTAATCAATGTGGCATATCAGACATCCTAAGACCTTTTTCTAAAATCGTGTGCTCTGAATTCAAAGTTTGTAACGACCCAAACTACACCTTAGACATGACATGACATGACATATAGGACCCCATAAGGCCCTACACAAGACACTTGACATACATACAACACAATAGAATATATAATAAGACAATTTAAGTAAGATGTCTCATATCATAAAGGAGAGTTTGAATATGAAAGTGAAATCGTAATTATGTTTTGAAAAGTCATTCTAAAACAGCATACGAGTCATTGGGACGTAACCCATACATTACGTACAAAGTCTCAAGAGTAAACAGTAAAAGAAATAAATGGTGTTCATAGTTTTTCCCTCAGAGTATGAGAACACACCAATCTAATAATGAATACTAATCCAAATCCAGCCACAAGCGGGAGGAGAAACGTTGGGCCTTATATTATAAAATAATATAGGTACAAATACGCATTAGTACATGGAATGTACTAAGTATGTGGAGATATTCATAAACATACATGTAATGGATGATCAAGTAGCACATTAAAAAGCTTGAAAAAGAAAGTCGTTAAAACCACGAGGCAAGGTCAAGCATTAATAAAAGAAGTAATGAAAACTTTGAGGGAAAGTCATAGTTCTTTTGTAGAATATTAGTTAACCGACAGACAATAAACCATGTAAGCTATATCATGAAATTTGATGTAACTCCCACACCAAGAAATGAGAGTCTACTTGCCAAGTTATAACTCTGTATCATATCATTAATGCTATGTGAATCCAATAGCTAGGTCATTTAATACAATCCTACAGAGGCACGTGGTTTGAAACTAGAGATTGCTACTAGAGACTACCCTATTTGAGCCTCAACCTCAAAGTTCTCTCTGTGCTAAGTAAAATTTCAACGCAATATATAAAGTCAATAAAACATTAGGAAAGACAATAATAAAGATACCAATCCAAACCATAAAATCTTACAAGTGTAGCTCCTTTAAATCATGATTCATCATATGTGAGAAAACCTTTTACAACCATGATTTCATAATATGTAAGAAAATCTTTCACAATTCATATAAATTTGTCTCAAAAGCATCCTTAATTCATAAACATCATTCTCATAAAACATAGATAGCTTTTTTAACACCTCGCAATTTGAAAGAACTAGAAAGAGCTAGAATTAGAAAGAGTCATTTTTGGAAAGAATGAAAAATCTGGAAAATTGGTTAAGTTATGTCAAGTTTGAGTTTTGAGTCAACTTCAAACGACCATAACTCCTATCTCAGGATGAGTTAGGTGTGCTACCAGATACCATAGGAAATATCTTTGAATTATCTTTCCAACGCCACCAAGTTTGCTCAATTTTGAGTTTGTATCAATAAGATATGTCAATTTGAAGTTAGGTTGTCTAGATAAGGAAAGTCTAATCCGGATTTTGGAAAGGTAATTTAGTATTTTCCATACCCAATTATTTTATTTCATTTTTAGTAGTTTAATTGGGGTCTAATCAGAATTAGATCATTTTACGCATTTACCAAAACACGCTAGGGCTTGGAGAAAAGAGAAAAGAGGAGAAAGGAGAAGAAAAGTTCAAGATTCGTCAAGATCGTGCAATTTTAGTTTTGGATTTCACCAAGGATTTCAATCCTACAAGGTATGTGAGATCACATAGCGTTGGGTTAGTTTACCCACGAGCAGATCATGATTCAATTCAGTGTAATTGTGTTATTCTAAATAAAAGATTGTGAGTTCTTGATGAAATTCGTTTATGTTCTTGAAGGTTCTAGTTGTTGAAGTTGTTGAGAAGTTTCTTGAGTTTATTTCATGAAAATAGGTGTGATTTTGAGTTTAAGATTACATATATTGATGATATAGTTGATTCTAAGTGTTTGGGGAAAGAACCAATTGAATTTAGAGGGTTTAGAGTTGAAACCGAAGAAGAAAATTCGGGATTTTCTGGGGAGGGGCTTGGGGCGCCGCGCCTCTCAGAGCTCCCCAAAAGGGGTTTTGAAATTTGGGCTTTAGGGCACCTCGCCAGCCAGAGCGCCCCAACCTAGGTCCTGAATTTCACCCTCTGGCACCCCGTGCCTCTTAGAGCGCCAGGGACTCCAGTTCTTCCACCTTTTCCCACTTCTTTCCGTACTAGTTCCCTAATAACGTACCTATGTTTTCTAGTCGATTTGTACACTCTAAGGTACATATAAACATCATGAAATCATCCATAAACATGAGATCATGAACATTGAATCCATAATACAATTCAAGGAAAGTTAAGAGGCAGTTCAAAAGAAGTTCATAGAGTTTTCCAAAAGTCTTTTACAAACGTTTTTACTTTGTTTTAAGGCTTGAGTTTTGAGTTGAGTAAAGAGTAAGAGTAAAGTTCATTTCTTCAAAAGATTATACGGGAACTAAGTATTCCCAAAAGTCAAAATGTTTTCACATTTAAAGAAGAGAGGAAACATCGATTTCCAAGAGAGCTTTCGAGCTAGTTTTTGAGTAATTACTCAAATCACAGAAAGAATTTTGCTTTTAAAACATATGAGTTAAGTATATTTTAGAAGTAGTATTGAGCACCGATATGGGGACGAGTATATAATACCTCAAGTCTCCATAAACCATGTAGCCATCATAGATGGAAAGGATCACACTTTTTAGATGATTCCTTAGTGTTTTTATCATAGACTAGTGGATCCACTTAGTTGAGGCGTTCTATATCACGGCAAGGTATAGGATAATTCTAGTAGCGTGGACCAGACGATGTATCATCACTTTAGCTCATAGTGATGGTTGTCAGTTTAGAGAAACTCCCACATTATTATATTAATTTATTATATGAGTAAACTGAGTTGTTATTGTATCGCTTTAATACATTGAGTTATCACCTAATGTTTTAAATGCTTGTATAAATTGCACCTTTATTGTTGTTTTTACTTTGCATTTGAGTTGAGTATTCATGAGTTAAGTAAAGCTAAGGTAAGTGTTCTCTTCAGATTCTTTTTAAGCTTATGTCATGTTTAGTTTTCCCCGCGCATACTCGTACATTCAATGTACTGATACCATTTGGCCTGTATCGTTTTATGATGCAGATATAGGTAACCAGGATCAGCATCTAATGCCTCGTTGATCCAGTTGAGCACTCAAAGTCAGTTGGTGAGCCTCTTTGCTTTCCAGAGGATCCCTTATTATCTTGTTTTAGTATTACAGTTGTTAGGATGATCGGGGATCTTGTCCCGACATCTCTCATTGTTTTAGAGGTTTCATGGACAAGTAGTTATAGTTCTTTAGTCTTTGCATTTTCAGTTGTATATGCTAAGACTTGAGTTGCCATTTTGGCTAGTTTAATATTTCTTTAAGATATTGCATGAGTTGTCCTTTGAGACTGTTTCCTATTATTTAAGTCTTCCGCTATATGTTAAGCTAGGCCAAGGGTTCACTTGGGGCCAACAATGGTTCTCAAGTGCCAGTCACGCCCAGCGTGTAGGCTCGGGGCATGACAAACTTGGTATCAGAGCAAAGAGTTCAAGAGTCCTAGGGAGTCTATGAAGCCGTGTCTATAGAGTCCTAGTTATCGGTGTGAAGTGCGCCACATCTATAATTAGGAGGCTGTAATATTTAGGAAATTCTTTCACTTCTTTCATACTCATTCCGTGTGATAGAGTTCATCTTTATAAAGTCTCTTTCTAATTTGTGCTTGCGCATGTATTTCAGTTGATCATGTCATCGTCCTGCTAGGAGAACGTTGAGAAGCAAAGGGTATCTAATGCGCCAGAAGTCCAACCCCAAGGAGAGGTCACCAATGTTGAATTTCGGGAAGCAATCTGAATGCTAAGTCAAGTTGCGACCAACCAAGCTGGGCAACAAAGAGGGGCTCGACAGGAAGAAGCTGATATTTCAAGGATCCGCGAGTTCTTAAGGATAAATCCTTCGGGCTTCACTAGTTCAAGCACTACTGAAGATCTGGAAAATTTTGTTGAGGAATTGCAAGAAGGTATTTGAAGTTATGCATGTTGCCGATGCTGAGCGAGTGGACCTAGCCGCATATCAACTTAAGAATGTTGCAAGGACTTGGTCTGACCAGTGGAAGAAGATTAGGGCTGAGGATGCACCAATTTTTAGTTGGGCGGTGTTCGAGAGTGCATTCTTGGGACGTTTCTTTCCCCGCGAACTGAGAGAAGCCAAGGTACGGGAATTCCTTACCCTTAAGCAGGATTCATTCAGTGTTCATGAGTATGGTTTGAAGTTTACCCAACTTTCCCGATATGCTCCGGAGATGGTTGCGGATATGGAAGTATGATGAGTTTGTTTGTTGTTGGGATATCTCGTCTGTCGAGTAAGGAAGGTAAGGCTACAATGCGAATAGGTGATATGGATATAGCAAGGTTGATGGTTTATGTGTAGCAGGTTGAGGAAGAGAAGCTGGGGGATAGGGAGAAGTTTAGAAACAAGAAGGCTAAGACAGGGACTGAGTTCGGGCAGTAAAGAAATAATGTGAACCGTTCTTTCTTTTAACAAAAGCAAAAGGGACCTGCTCCATCATCTGCTAGTGCACCTGCACCCAGAATCAAAGGTGAGTATAATAGTCAGAATTCGCAGAACTTCAGAGCTAGACCTGTGCAGTCTCAGTGTAATATAGCATAAGGAGGTAATTGGCTCCTTTATGTGCTAAGTGTGGTAGGAACCACCTAGTTAAGTGTCACGATGGCTCCATATATTGTTTCAAGTGTGGACAAGAGGGTCACTTCATGAAAGAGTGTCCTAAGAACCGATAAGGTAATTTCATTAGTTGCTCCACCAAATAGGGCACCTAGAGGAGCTACTGTAGGTACAGACGGAGGAGGAAACCATCTTTATGCTTTCACCAGTCGCCAAGAGCAAGATAATTCTCCAGATGTTGTCACTGGTATGATCAAAGTCTTTACTCTTGATGTTTATGATTTGATACACCCAAGAGCAAGTTTATCTTGTGTCACTCTTTATGTTGCAATGAATTTTGATGTCCTTCTTGAGAAACATTGTGAACCGTTTTGTGTTTCTACACCTGTAGGGGAGTCTATTCTAGTTGAGCGAGTATATCGTGATTATGTCATTTCCATCAATCACAATAACACTATGGTTGATTTAGTTGAGTTAGACATGGTAGATTTTGATGTCATTCTAAGTATGGATTGGCTTCATTCCTATTATGCCTCCATTGATTGTAGAACTCAGTTGTTAGGTTCTAAATTCCTAATGAGCCAGTTATAGAGTGGAGTAGCAGTTCAGCAGTACCTAAGGGTCATTTTATTTCATACCTTATGGCAAGAAAGTTAGTTTCCAAGGGGTGTGTCTATCAATTGATCCGAGTTAATGACTCTAGTGTTTAGATACCTCATATTGAATCAGTTCTAGTTGTGAGTGAGTTTCCAGAAGTTTTTCCCGATGATCTACCCGGAGCCCCTCCTAAGAGAGATAGACTTCGGTATAGATATTCTTCCTAATACTCATCTTATATCCATTCCTCCATATAGAATGGCTCCAGCAGAGTTGAAAGAACTAAAGGAATAGTTGAATGATCTCTTTGATAAAGGTTTAATTCGACCAAGTGTCTCACCTTGGGGTGCTCCGATCTTATTTGTGAGGAAAAATGATGGTTCCCTTAGGATGTGCATAGATTACCGTCAGTTGAACAAGGTTACCATCAAGAATAAGTATCCTCTTCTGAGAATTGATAATTTTTTTTTATCAACTTCAGGGTTCTACCTATTTCTCTAAAATAGACCTCTGATCAGGTTACCATCAGTTAAGAGTAAGGGAGAGTGACATTCCATAGACAGCATTCAGGACCCGTTATGCTCATTATGAGTTCCTAGTTATGTCCTTTGGTTTGACCAATGTGCTTGCAATATTCATGGACCTTATGAATAGAGTATTTAAGCCTTATTTAGATATGTTTGTTATCGTTTACATTGATGACATACTAATCTATTCAAGGAATGAGGAAGATCATGCTAGCCATCTCAAAATAGTTCTCCAAACCTTAAAGGATGGAGATTTGTATGCCAAGTTCTCTAAGTGTGAGTTTTGGCTGGAGTCTGTGGCATTCTTAGGCCATATTGTTTCTTGAGAGGGAATTAAAGTTGATACCCAGAAAATAGAGGCAGTGCAGAATTGGCTTAGACCCACATCTTCAACTGATATTAGGAGTTTCTTAGGGTTGGTTGGATATTATAGAAGGTTCGTAGAGGGGTTCTCATCTATTTCATCCCATTTGACCAAGTTAACTCAAAAAATAGTAAAGTTTCAATGGTCTGAAGCTTGTGAGAAAAACTTTCAGGAATTGAAAAAGAGGTTAACTACTGCCCAGTATTGACCTTACCAGAAGGTACGCAAGGCTTTATTGTATATTGTGATGCATCCAGAGTTGGTTTGGATTGTGTGTTAATGCAGAATGACAACGTTATAGCTTATGCCTCCAGATAGTTGAAAGTTCATGAGAGGAACTACCCAACACATGATCTAGAGTTGGTTGTCGTAGTATTTGCTTTGAAAATATAGCGCCGCTATCTTTATGTTGTTCATGTGGATGTGTTCACCGATCACAAGAGTCTTCAGTATGTGTTTAGTCAGAATGAGCTTAATCTCAGACAAAGGAGGTAGTTAGAATTACTCAAGGATTATGACATGAGTATTCTTTATCACCCAGGTAAGGCTAATGTTGTTGCTGATGCCTTGAGCAGGTTTTCTATGGGTAGTACCGCCCATTTTGAGAAAGATAAGAAAGAGCTAGCAAGGGATATGCAAAGACTTGCACGATTGGGAGTTCGACTAATGGATTCCACAGAAGAAGGGGTAGTGGTGATAAATGGGGCTTGAATCATTATTAGTGTTTGAAGTTAAAGAGAAACAAGACCAAGATCCTATTTTTCTTGAATTGAAAGCAAATGTTCATAAGCAATAAGTATTGGGTTTTGAACAAAGGGGAGATGGTGTATTGAGGTATCAAGGTAGGTTGTGTGTACCAAGGGTGGATGAACTCCAAGAAAGGATCATGGAGGAAGCTCATAGCTCCAGATATTCCATTCATCCGGGTTCCACAAAGATATATCGTGACTTGAGAGAAGTTTATTGGTGGAGTAGTATGAAAAAGGGCATTGCAGAATTTATTGCTAAGTGTCTGAATTTTCAACAAGTTAAGATAGAGCATCAAAGGCCCGGTGGTATGGCTCAGAATATAGAACTTCTTGAATGGAATCGGGAGATGATCAATATGGATTTCTTCACAGGTTTAGCAAGGTCTCGTAGCCAGCATGATTCTATTTGGGTGATTGTGGATCGAATGACCAAATCATCCCACTTTTGCCGGTAAAGACTACCCATACAGCAGAGGACTATGCCAAGTTGTACATTCAAGAGGTAGTCCAGTATCGATTATATCAGATAAAGGTGCTCAATATACTGCACAATTTTGGAAATCTTTTCAAAAAGGTTTGGGTTCAAAGGTGAACTTAAGTACTGTTTTTCATTCTCAAACTGATGGTCAAGTAGAGTGTATTATTCAGAATTTAGAAGATATGTTGAGGGCATGTGTGATTGGTTTCAAGGGGAATTGGGATGATCACCTACCTCTCATTGAGTTCTCTTACAATATTAGTTACCATTCAAGGATCCAGATGGCTCCTTATGAAGATCTGTATGGGAGAAGATGCAGATCTCCTATTGGATGGTTTGAAGTTGGTGAAGTTGGGTTGATAGGACCAGACTTAGTTCATCAAGCTATGGAGAAAGTGAAAGTCATTCAAGAGAGGTTGAAAAAAGCGTAGAGTCGTCAGAAATCCTACATTGATGTTAGGAGAAGAGTTAAAGCTTGAAGTAGATGATTGGGTATACTTGAAAGTTTCACCCATGAAGGGTGTTATGATATTTGGTTAAAAGGGGAAGCTTAGTCCCCGGTATATTAGCCCTGACAAAATATCCACAAGGGTTGGTAATGTAGCTTATGAGTTAGAGCTACCCCAAGAGTTGGCAGCGGTTCATCCGGTATTTCATGTTTCCATGTTGAAGAAGTGCATGGGAGATCCTTCACTTATCATACCAACTGAAGATATTGGAATCAAGGATAGCTTGTCTTACGAGGAGATTCCTGTTCAGATTCAAGATCGCCAAGTTCGCAAGTTGAAGACCAAGGAAGTAGCATCAGTCAAAATTCTTTAGAGAAACTAGTTTGTTGAGGAAGCTACTTGGGAAGCTGAGGAGGATATGAAGAAGAGATATCCACATCTCTTTGAACCCGGAGAAATTCCAGATCAAGGTACTAATTCTCTTCTTAGTACTCTTTAAATTGACATGTTTAATGCATTAGATTTGCTTGTTAGGTGTTTTAGTTGAAAGTATATGTTACATCTTTAGCCTACTAAGAGCAATCTTATTTAAGGATGAATGTTCCCAAGGGGGAGATATTGTAACACCTCGCCATTTGAAAGAACTAGAAAGAGCTCGAATTAGAAAGAGTCATTTTTGGAAAGAATGAAAAATCTGGAAAATTGGTTAAGTTATGTTAAGTTTGAGTTTTTTGTCAACTTCAAATGACCATAACTCCTATCTCAAGATGAGTTAGGTGTGCTACCAGATACCATAGGAAATATCTTTGAATTATCTTTCCAACGCAGCCGAGTTTGCTCAATTCCGAGTTAGTATGAATGACATATATGCATTTGAAGTTAGGCTGTCTAGATAAGGAAAGTCTAATCCGGAATTTGGAAGGGTAATTTGGTCTTTTCCATACCCAATTATTTTATTTCATTTTAGGAGTTTAATTGGGGCCTAATCAGAATTATATCAGTTTACGCATTTACCAAAACACGCTAGGGCTTGGAGAAAAGAGAAAAAGGGAGAAAGGAGAAGAAAAGTTCAAGATTTGTCAAGATCGTGCAGTTTTGGTTGTGGATTTCGCCAAGGATTTTAATCCTACGAGATATCTGAGATCACATAGAGTCGGGTTAGTTCACCCATGCACCAATCATGATTCAATTCAGTGTAATTGTGTTATTCTAATGAAAAGATTCTGAGTTCTTGAGGAAATTCATTTAAGTTCTTGTGGGTTCTTGTTGTTGAAGTTGTTGAGAAATTTCTTGAGTTTGATTCATGATAATAGGTGTGATTTCGAGTAGAATCTTACATAAATTGATGATATAGTTGATTCTATGTGTTTGGGGAAAGACCCAATTGAATTTAGAGGGTTTAGAGTTGAAAAACGAAGAAGAAAATTCAGGATTTTCTGGGGATGGGGATGGGCGTCGCGCCTCTCAAAGCGCCCCAAAAGGGGTTCTGAAATTTGGGCTCTGGGGTGCCGCGCCAGCCAGAGCGACCCAGCCCAGGTCCTGAATTTCACCCTCTGGCGCCCCGCGTCTCTCAAAGCACCAGCAACGCCAGTTCTTCCACCTTTTTCCACTTCTTTCCGTACTAGTTCCCTAGCAACGTACCTATGTTTTCTAGTCGATTTCTACACTCTAAGGTGCGTATAAACATCATGAAATCATCCATAAACATGAGATCATGAACCTTGAATCCATAATTCAATTCAAGGAAAGTTAAGAGTCAAGTCAAAAGAAGTTCATAGAGTTTTCCAAAAGCCTTTTACAAACGTTTTTACTTTGTTTTTAAGGCTTGAGTTTTGAGTTGAGTAAAGATTAAGAGTAAAGTTCATTTCTTCAAAAGATTATACGGGAACTAAGTATTCCCAAGAGTTGAAATATTTTCACATTTTAACAAGAGAGGAAATACCGATTTCCAAGAGAGCCTTCGAGCTAGTTTTTGAGTAATTATCTCAAATCACAGAAAGAGTTTTGCTTTTGAAACATATGAGTTGGGTATATTTTGGGAATAGTATTGAGCACCGATATGGGACGAGTTCATAATAACTCAAGTTTCCATAAACCATGTAGCCTTCATGGGTAGAAAGGACCTTACTATTTAGATGATTCCTTAGTGCTTTTTAGCATAGACTAGTGGATCCACTTAGTTGAGGCATTCTATATCACGGCAAGGTATAGGATAGTTCTGCAGTGTGGGCGAGATGTTGTATCATCACTTTAGCTCATAGTGGTTGTTGTCGGTTAGAGAAACTCCCATAGTATTATATTACTTTATTATATTAGTAAACTGAGTTGTTATTGTATATCTTTAATACATTGATTTATCACCTACTGTTTAAATGCTTGTATAAACTGCACTTTTATTGTTGTGTTTACTTTGCATTTGAGTTGAGTATTCATGAGTTGAGTAAAGCTAAGGTAAGTGTTCTCTTCATATTCCGTTTAAGCTTATGTCATGTTTAGTTTTTCCCACGCATACGCGTACATTTAATGTACTGATACCATTTGGCCTGCATCATTTTATGATGCAAATATAGGTAACCAGGATCAGCATTCAACGCCTCGTTGATCCAGTTGAGCACTCAAAGTCAGTTGGTGAGCCTCCTTGCTTTTCGGAGGATCCCTTATTATCTTGTTTTAGTATTTCAGTTGTTAGGATGATCGGGGGTCTTTTCCCGACATCCCTCATTGTTTTAGAGGTTTCATGGACAAGTAGTTATAGTTCTTTAGTATTTTTGTTTTCAGTTGTATACGTTAAGACTTAAGTTGCCATTTTGGCTAGTTTAATATTTCTTTAAGATATTGCATGAGTTGTCCTTTGAGACTTTTCCTATTATTTAAGTCTTCCTCTATAAGTTAAGCCAGACCAAGGGTTCGCTTAGGGCCAGCAATAGTTCTCGAGTGCCAGTCACACCCAGGGTGTAGGGTCGGGGCGTGACAACTTTCATAAATCATAATTCATAAGTTCATAACCTTTCTTCATAAATTCATCATCATAATCAAGTTAGAAATAAGGGTCCATATGAAATCAATTTGTAAATCATGTAATTGAATCAAATCATGCATAATAAGATCGAAATCAAACAATTGAATCAAAATAAAAAAAAGACTCATGAAGATTGACATAAACCCTAACTGAAGTGGGTGAAATCGAATATGAGACTGATGTTTTTTGGGACCCAATGGATGAAAGAGATCCATTGGTGTCACATCCCTATTTTTCAAATGAAAGTGTTTGAAAAAAAAGATTTTTTCCAATTAAAGTGACGTTATGAAAAGGAACTATTTATTTTCGGAATCACCACTTGGGATTGAGTTATGGTGTTACAAGTCAATTTTATTTTTATCCCTAATCAAAAGGAAATGACTCTTCATTTTTGTCCAGTGAACTAGAAATTCGCGTAAGAAATTCTGTTGACCTAGAAAAAGGTACTAGGCATCTCTCGAGTCTCGTGGTTCTAGCACGGTCGCTTTTATTGACTTATACTTATTTTAAATTATTTATTGGATGAATTGAGTATGCTTGCCATTGTTTGCTCGTATTTTTAATTGTTGAACTTTTATTGGTCTCAACCTAGATGCATCACCGCATTCTTGGCCTTGACATACACTGACTTAGAGAAATAACTGTCTTCTTTGGATGAGCGCATCACACCTAATATTTTTTATCTACTGGTTTGAATTAATGAAAGTTAACTATTAAAAATAATTTGGTCAAGGTGAGTAACCGCATCCTTGAGTTTATTTTAATGTCTCAAGAAAGTTACACATTTTTAATCGAAATACATATTTTTAACGGGTCATATATCCTAATATTTATCAATTACTACAAAGCTTAAACATATTTTTAGTGATTAGATTATTTTACTATTTATATTCATGAACACTATTTAAATAATAAAATTCAAAAATCTTAGACAAATAAAAAATTATTTCATATTCAAATTCGTATAGATGCATTTACATTTTAAATATACTTACAAGTTATGACAAAAGACATTTAAAATAAAAAAAATGAAAAATTGCAACTCTTCATCTCTTAATATTTCTAAAATAAACATTTTAAATTTTAGATAAATTTTACTAAACAAACTATTAGAATAATTCTTTCAGGCATTTGGTTAATTTTGGTTCGATATAAGAGGTACTTAATTGATAGTATCATATGATAAAATGTAGAATAAAATAAAGAGAAAATGCTTTAATATTACAGACATAAAATTGGAGCAACTCTGTAGCAATGAAATCAAGTCTTATATAGTCATGAACATAAAACTATATAAAATAAAATTAAGTGTTACCTCTTGTGAAAACTATTTCACGAGAAGAAACAATTACAATTGGGAACCGCAAAAATCAACCTCAAAATCTGTCTTTGTTTTTCTCTTGGATTTTTTTTCTTTCTGTACGTGTTGTATTGTTTGGTGTTGTGTTGCTGGATGTCATTGTGGTGTGATGGCATGTTTTTATTTTTGTACGTTGGGTGAGTTTTTGGTAGTGTTGGTGGTATTTTTTTTGGGTGTCTGGGTAGAGGGTTGTTGTATGTGTTAATATAGATAGTGTGAGGGTGTGTTAATGTGAGTGGGCAGTGGGATGAGTAATGGGTTAAAGGGAAGTGATGTGGGGTAGTTACATTAGGATTAGTGAGTAGTTTAGATTAATTTATTTTAATTAAATATAATTAAAATTATTATAATAAAAATATTAGCTAATTGTTTTGAACTAATAAAAATAAAAGAAGAATTAAAAACCTAATATGAAATTATAATTAAGAAATATAAGCTTATTATTAATCTTAATTCCAAAGAAAACATATATTTTTTGTAACCTTTCATTTCTTTTTTAAACATTTAAAAATAAAACTTACCTTAAAATGTGATTCAATTTTTGTGATTTTCAAATCATTTAAAATAAACTTACTAAAATAAGATAAAAATCAAAATATCTAGTTTAGATATAAAAGAAATATGTAACTACTTAAAATGGTGTAAAACTTTAAGTTCGGTCAAAAATTATGTGTTAACAATTGGTGAATTTCCACATACCTTGGCAATTTGCAAAAGAAACCTTCAAGCTTGATGAAACCCTAACCTTGCCTTGAAGATCCTTGGAAAAGTGTTAGAGAAGAACCCAATGAGAGAATTTGTGAATTTTAGTGAATGTGAAGGAATGAGTTAGGTTTTGAAGAGTAAATTCAATTATAAAGGTAGTTATAGGGTCAAAATGACATAGTATAGGGGTGGATAGGTAAGAAATGACCAAAATATCCTTAATTAAAAACTATCGGACTGACCTACGATTCTGACTTACGATCCGTACTGTTCAACCAATGATCAAATTACTAGGACTCATAATTACCCCACTTACCATGAAACACTTTCTATGGGCCGTCGACCTTTCTACGGTCTCTAGATACCATCCATATATCTCAACTTTAAGCTCAAAATTTCATTAAGTCTGGACCAACCCTACATACACTTCCTATGGCCCGTACACCATCCTACAATGCGTTCTGGCTAATTGTAGGTCATTTCACTAGAACTTGAATTCTCAAAAACTCAACCCACTCTATCCGAGTGCCACCTATGACCCATAGAGGCTTCTACGAATCATAGATGAGCCTCGTAGGACTCAATCAGTATCCACAAATGAAGTCTTTTTTCAATTTTCGAGGTGCTACAACAATACATTAATCACATACTCAAATTTTTCATTGATCTAGAATGAATTATAACTCATTAAAAACAAATTGTTCTTTTTCGGTAACGTTCTTTATAGATAGCTGATAGGAATAGTTATTAGTTATTAATGAAGTAATTTAGTAGATAACTATTTGTTGGAATTAATAAATTATGGGTATTTTTATAAAATATAAAGTTTGGGGGTAATTTTTTTATTTTTCAAAATTTTCAAATATTAGAACATGGCCCAAGTATTAGTTTTTTCTAGTATTTGGAAACTTGAGATATTTGACAAATATATTTGCCAAGTAGTGGCAAGTTGTATGGGCAAACACTATTTTCCAAGTTTTTTCCAAATATATTTGGGGCATGGGGACAAACGTGCCCTTAATATTCACCAAACAAGAAGAATTAAATGAGAGAGAGAAATAAAGAAAATCGTGCATTTTTCTTCTTTTTTTTTAGCTATTTTAGGTAAGAAAAAAATACAACTATTTTGGTAAAAGCAAAACTTATATTAAAACTCGTAATTAATGTTATATAATATTTTATTTAAGTAATTCACCTGTAAAATACGTAACATCAAATTTTACATTACAATGGTGTCAGTACTATTTTAGAGTAAACCAACTCCAATCCATTCTTTTTTATTTCATTTATATTTTCTTATTTCATAAAATAAGTTATTTCCTCTATTTTCATATATTCACCCTAGAAGTCATACTATTTTCTTATATTGTAACACCTAGGACTTCAATAAGGGCTAAAAAGGGGTTTGTACAAGTCACCAATTGGTTTTTAAGTTTGGGTCAACTTCAAACAATCATATCTCTCAGCACGTAATGAACTAGGGGGCCCATGACCTATAAAATTAAAGGTCTTCGAGTCCTGAATTCGCCAGGGATGCTGGAGAGAGCATGGGGCGGTGTGCCATAAATGCACCAGGGCTGGAGCTCAGTAGTTCAGGGATAGGCGCCCTGCGCGAGCAGTGCGCCAGGCTTGCCTTCTGAAGTTCAGCGTCTGGCGCTCTATGCCAGCAGTGTGGTAAGGCATGTCTTTTGAAGTTCAGGGCCTGGCGCCCTGCACCAACAGTGCACCAAGGGTAGTTGTGACCATATTCCCCTTCTCTATATTAGCTCATATAGGCTCCATTTACCTTAATGCACATTCATTACAAGTTGCATAAGACAACTAATAGCTAAAATATTGTCCTCAAAACTTAGGATATATGCGGGCAAATAATAGTAAATAGGCATATAAATACGCCTGAGATCCATAAGTTCATAAGCATACATTTTAAAAGTGAAAGCTTGAACAGAGCCCTCAAAAATAGAACCAAATGTTTTCATATGTATCGTTTGACAATTGAGAAAGAGCATAGTTGATGTATTGAAAAATGTTTTAGAAAAACATATTGTCAAGTAAAGTTATAGTCCCTTTCTTTGTAAGGGTGAATTGAGAATAATTGATATTTATTTATTTTGGGAGTAGTATTGAGCACCAAATTGGGTAAGAGTCTTTTATAACTCAATAGTCCCCATAAACTATGTAGCCATCGTAGGATAGGATAACATTGATTCTTCTTGCGACTCTTCAGTGCCTCTGAGAAGGCCTATTGGATAGATCCATAGTTACAGTAGCATCCTATACCCGTCAAAGTATAGGATGACCCTTGCAACATGGAGAAACGTTGTATCATTGCTAGGTTCATAGTAATGGTTGTCGGTTAGAGAAACTCCCCATAAGTAAAATATATTATATTCATATTGCTTTTATTGCATATCTTATTGTAAAGCTTAAAGGGTTTTCACTTTATATTCATGTATTGATATATTGTTGAGTTGCTTTTAGTCCCTTAGTTCAGTTATTGTTTTATTCAGCCATATTACATACTCGTACATTCAAATGTATAGATGTATTTTGACTTGCATCTTTTTATGATGCAGATACAGGTGTTCATGATCATCAACAAGTGCTTCGTTGAGATCACTTTACGCTTCAGATAACTTTGGTGAGCCTCCTTGCTTTCCATAGGATTTCACATTTATTTTCCTGTTATTTTCGGGTTGTCGTGGGTCTTGTCCCGACATCTATCCTATTATTAGAGGCTTCATAGATAGTTAGTGTTAATGAGTCTCTCAGTATGTTCCTTTCGATTTTTGAGATATGAAAACTATTACTTGTACTTTATTAAGTATTTCCAGACATTTATTTAAGTTGAGTCTGATTGAGCCTATTGAGTTTAGTTATGCATTTAAAGTTTCCTATTTGCTTAAGTAAGTTTTCCGCTAAGTATTCAGTTAGGTCAAGGGTTCGCTTGGGGACCAACAATGGTTCTCGAGTTCTGGCCACGTTCAGGGTGTAGGCTCGAGGTGTGACATATATAATCATTTAATATAAAATTATTATGTACCATAATTTTTTAAGTAATTTACATTGCTAGTTAATATATATTATACATTACACTTAATAATGGATAATACAAATAAAAATGAAATCATTGAGAAAATATAATTAAATAAACATTAATTGTAAAGTATATTTTAAATTTTAATTTTATCACGATCCAAAACCACCGGGCCATGCGGACACCTACTCTAACACCTAGATATGAGAACCCTTACTGCCCAATTTTAAAATGGGCAATGCGAAAATTAATAAAACATAATCTAACATCTTAATTAATCATGGAAAATACTCTTAATTTGATATATGACAAAATTCTTTGTAGCAAAATACACTAAAACACTTCTCTAGAAACTAGTCTAATAGGTACAATAGCTTCTAAAGAGTATAATTCATGAAAGAATATGACAACTCCCACCATAAGAAAAGAGGAGTAGAAGCTATCAGATATTTCCATCGTCTTCACCTATGAAACATCACTAAATCCTACAAATGTCAAGTGGAATAACAAGAGTAGTATCAATACGAACAACATGTATTGATAGGCATCATCGGTTGATCCAAACCCACCACATACTATGATGCAAATAATCAAAGAAACATGCAACTTGAATATAAAATTAGACCTAAGGGGGAGATGATAGGTGATGTGTTCAGAAAGAGTTATGATGAGATAGCAGTTCATTCCTACTCTAGAGTATTTTTTCAAATGATAGAAACTTTTAGAGAATACAGTAAAATAAATTGTGTATTTAAGTAATTTCTCCTTTAAAAAAATACTCATCTATAGGAAATAGAGTCAATTCCAAAGAAAAAAAGAAAGAAACAACACCTTAGGCAATCAAATTCAAAGGGATGTGCCATTGAACCAATTCCAAGCTTCATCCACTTTAAGATTCTGTTTGGATGCATGTTGAATTTTTCTAGCACATCACTAATAGTTCTCAAACATCAACACTCAATATAAGTAACAAATTAAGTAGTGGCAAAATTAAATTGAAGAAGTAAAAAAGAATTCCATATTTATAATAATATGAAAACTTTTATTATATTTCCCAATAATTTTGTATTTCCATAAAATGAATTCAAAGTGTCTCTTTCCTTGATATACCTTATAATCATTTTAGTCATGGCATTGCACCACCAAAGAAAAATAAATAAAAGATTCTCAAATAATTGTATAAAAGTACATTTAACACCAAATAATTATAATTTAAATTTTAATATTCTTCTAAAATACCAATAAGGCAATAATTAATGCCAAAGTGGCAGACAAATTTGAACCTTTCAAATAAGGTTTCCACTATCTAAACCAAACAAATAATGCTATCCCCAAAAATACTAAGATTTTCATGTTTTTATTTTAAGAATATTGTCTTTATTAAAAAAATTGAAAATTAAATTAAAAAATGTTTAATTAACATCCATAAACAATATTCCATTTTTTGACATATTTCATTTATTGATGATCAATTTAAATAATACTTAAATCAGATTAGAGTAAATTTACTTTTTTAAGTATTAAAATTTAAAACTCCATCATTAATATATTAAAAATTCACCTAATTTGTACATTGAAAAGCAAAAAGTGTTAAAATATTTAGGAGGGGGTGAGAAATTAATATTCTACTCATAATATTAACTTTAGCTTTACTTTCCTCTGAAATCATTCCATTATCTATATTTGTATTTATTTTTTTCATTTTTAACTACACCATACAGTATCTTAGAAAGTTTAGTTGCAATAGTAAGTAACCTATACTTTTCCGACGGCTTCTTCCGCCGTAGCTCCGCCGTCAACTTCCAACAACCACCCTCTGAAAAATCCCATTTTTTTCATTTTCAACTTCCCTTTTTTGTTCAATTTAACTTTTTTTTACTTCACATGTGCTTGCTTAGCAGAATGTATGACTTGGTCAAGATTCAAGATCTGAAGCAAATTTAGGGATCAACAACTGTTTTTCTGATCTGAGTCTGCTCTGTTTCTCAGTTTGATTCTAGTATTTGTAAGTTCAGCTTGAATCTTGACTTTTGGTACTTAACTCTTTTTAGATCTTGTATAAACTATTTTAGCTAAAAGTATGATTTTTTAAAAATCTTTAGTTTAGATCTTATTGATGTATGGAAAATTATGCCGGATATCTTGGTGATTTGGATCTTTCTTGCTGAAGGGGTTTTTTTCTTTTTTTTTTTGTTAAATTTGAGAAAGAGCTGAAAGTTGTTGACTTGAATTTGAGCATATTCCAAGAGTTAGTGTCCTTGATTTTTGCAAAGTTAATAACTTTAACTCATTTTCATTTATGTTTTTGTTGTATTGAATTTCTTGTGTCTAGAGAAAATGTAGAAGACATGGAGTGTTGGAGAGTAGGTTATTTGAGTATTGCAATGAAGCTGGTTCGTATTTATATGGGGATACCTTGTTGTTGTTGTGGCTGCTGCTGGTTTTGTTGCTTGTTGTTGTTGTTATGTCGTCCGTTAGACACATCATTACAGTAGTTATTTTGTTGTTATGAAGTAAGTATGTCGGATAGTTAGATCCTTATGTTGCTCAGACTCTCCAACAATGTTACCTCACTCGTGTCGGATTTTCCAAAAATGTATTACTTTTGAAGAGTCCGATATGCACCTATCGACATTTTCAAAGAGTCCGAGCAACATAGGTTAGATCTAAATCTAATTTGATAATGTCTTTTGGAAAGGTGGATAGATATGATTTGTTGATTTTGTGAATTCTATTCCTACTTGATTTTTGAAGTCAGTCTGATTTGAATTTCGCTTAATCTTTGATTGTTAGAAAAGCTGAATTGTTAATTTAGGCAATTCTTGTTTAATTGCAGGCGCATAAGAATGTTCCAACTGTAACTCTGTGAGATTCCTGAAGATTTCTAGGTGGATAAAGTTGTGGTTTTTGAGATGGAGAAAAATGTAGAGGAAGCACTACAAGCTAAAGCAAATGCCGAAAGGAAATTTGTGGAGAGAGATTTTGTGAGTGCAAAAAATTATGCTTTAAGAGCTCAGATGCTGTGTCCTCAGTTAGAGGGCATATCACAAATGGTAGCTACCTTTGGTGTTCACAGTGCTGCAGAGATGAAGGTTAATGGAGAACTTGATTTCTACACGATACTGGGTATGGATCCATCAGCAAACAGGGCTAAGCTGAAGAAACAATACAAGAGGATGGCTGTGTTACTCCATCCTGATAAGAACAAAAATATCGGAGCTGATGGTGCGTTTAGGTTTATTTCTGAAGCATGGACTGTATTGTCTGATCGTGCTAAAAGAAGCGCTTATGATCAGAGGAGAGATTTATTTACTCTGCATACTTCTGGTGTTGGCAACTATGCTAATTACTCCAACACTCCAGCTTCTCATGGCAGGCTCGATACATTTTGGACTGTTTGTACCTCTTGTCAGGTTCAGTATGAATATCATAGGAAATATGTGAACAAAAGACTGTCTTGTAAGAACTGTCGTGGAGTTTTCATAGCTGTTGAAACTGGATTGGCCCCTGTAAATGGTTCCTATGCATTTAGCCCTTGGCCTTATGTGCCTGAGAACGGATACAAAAGCCATGGTTGTGGGGTTACGTATGTTCCAACATCGCCTGCTTATTCTGCAAATAGTAGGGTCCCAGGACATCATTCTAAACATGGTTCGGAGCATGCTTCCAATTTATCCTTTCAGTGGAGCTCCTTCCCTGGAACTTCTGCCGGAGTTTTAGATCCAAATGGGTCATCCACCGGCTTCAGTTTTACCCAGCAGACAAATACGAAAGTCTCTGGAAGAAAAGCTAATGGGAAGCAAGAACTAACAAAAACGGCTGCTGATGGGTCTGTGGGTAGTGATCAACTGCCCCGCAGGCCTGGTAGGCCTCCTAAGAAGAGAAAAATTGATATGGAGAGTACAAATGGTTATAGTAATGGTGATGTGGCTTCAAACGCTGCTGCAGAAGTCATAATGGCAGATGGAAATGGGAGTGAGAGTTTGAAAAGAAATGCTAAGCTTCCTACTCCTGAAGTTCCAATCCGAAGATGGCCTATGGCTCCTGCATTTGATCCAAGACCGTTGTTAATTGACAAGGCAAGAACAGATATCCGCAAGAAACTGGAAGAGATCAGGTTGGCTGCTGTAGAGTCTGAGAAAAAGAGAAAGGCACATGCTCAATTTGGTGAATCGAGTGAAAGACCTAAAAGAGAAGGTCTTGGTCTTGCTGCTCATCAATCCGATACGAGGAAAACTGTGTCCATGACTTTGACTGTCCCAGACTCTGACTTCCATGATTTTGACAAGGATAGATCAGAGGATTGCTTCATGCCGAAGCAGATATGGGCTTTATATGATGAGGAAGATGGTATGCCTCGCTTGTATTGTCTGATCCGCCAAGTTATCTCGGTGCAGCCCTTCAAGATTCATATCAGCTACTTAAGTTCAAAAACAGATAGTGAATTTGGGATTGTCAATTGGTTGGATTCCGGTTTTACCAAGTCATGCGGAAAATTTAGGGCCTTTAACTCTGAAGTTATTGAGCAAGTCAACATATTTTCTCATCTTCTAAATGGGGAGAAGGCTGGAAGAGGAGGGTGCGTTCAGATTTACCCCAAAAGTGGAGACATTTGGGCCATTTATCGAAATTGGTCACCAGATTGGAACAGGAAAACCCCAGATGAAGTGAGGCACCAGTATGAAATGGTGGAGGTCCTTGGCGATTATTCTGAAGATTTTGGTGTTTGCATTGCTCCTTTGGTCAAATTAGATGGATTCAAGACAGTATACCGACGAAACACGAACCAGGATGCCATTCGGAAGATTCCAAAAAGAGAGATGTTGCGATTTTCACATCAGGTGCCATCTTGTTTACTGAAAAGAGAAACCATGAACTTGCCGGAGGGGTGCTGGGAGCTCGACCCTGCTGCTACTCCAGATGATTTGCTTCAAGGGGCAAGTGACGTACAGGAGGAAAGACCTATTCAAACTGAAAGGTCTTCGAGAGTTGATCTAGATGAGACATCTCAGGCTGAATCCAGAATATTGGCTGAACAAGATCTTAGACAACTAGAGTACTCTGCTGATATGTTTGATGAGGCTACACCTGTCTTGCAGATTCAAGAAAACTCGAATGAACAGCAAGCCCTGTTCAAACCCTCCACCGAGCTTCCTCAATCTGCAAGTCAAATTCATACTTGCGAGGAACCCAGCAAATTGGACAATCACAGTGCTACAACACCAGGTGAGCATCCGCAATCTGTGATGAATGAATAGGTTAATGAAAAAGGCCCAAAAAAAAAGGAAATTTGGTTTCGAGGTCCTTTTTTTCATAATCATTCTAACAGTATTGAGATTCAGATTGTATAGAATTATACACACAACGAAGGATGATTCTCAAAATATTAGATAGCTGGCAGGATCCGAAGTGATCTGTAGAACTTGTACTCAATTGTTTTTAAGTTGGTATAGGCTAATGAGCGACTTGTACTGATAACTCTGATTCATATCCTTTACAGAAGTTTTCCGATTCATATCGTTTACACAAGTTCTTTTTGTTTGTTACTATAGTGGACAATTTCTTCATGTATTTGCTTTACGTGTGCTATCTTCAGAAATGCAGCATCATTCGGATAGGTCCCTGTAAAGGGTCACATTTTGTATTCCTGATATGTATGTTATTGGTAACCTCGTTTAACAGAAAATGTATGGTTTAGAATTTTCTTATCCAAACCAAAGTACTTAAATCTGGAAACTAAATCGAGCCAAAGTGTCTCGTTTTGGTATGGTTCAGTGAGCATTCAAGGGTGTAGTCTTCCGGTTGATGAAGTTGGAAAGAAAACTTGAAAAACGACGTTTTCATTTTCGGCTTTCTAATTGCTTGCTGAAACTGTATTATAGAGTGATAAACACACACAAAAAATTAACTATGCACGCTGCAATTGTATGGCTAACATGTTCATTGAACTTCGTACTAGTAATCAATGATGCATTCCAGTAGCATCAATATTCTCCTAATGGCAAGAGTACTTATGACCTGTAAGGAAAGAAGAAAAACTGTGGAGGAACGTTAACTAATGTTCATTTATTTGGATAGAACCGTGAAGAATGTATAAAATAGGAAAAATTACCTATATAAGGGTGCGTTCGGTACAAAGTAAAATGTTTTCTAGAAAAATAAGTGATTTTTTTTACTTATTTTCTTGTGGAAGGTAGATAAATGAACAATATTATCCTAAAAGTGTTTATACATAATTTAGACAAATATTATTAGAGGTGAGATGGGAGGTACGAGTGTGAGATCGTGGGGATGAGGGTTATGGGGGATAGGTGTTTGGAGGATCCTCACAAATGTAGGGACCTGGTCCCTGGTAGAGTTCTCTCCATCATATGCATAATGGGGTACAACTGTAAAGCTGTTTCGTCAGTCAGTGGTTGATGAGGCGCCAGCGTACCAAACCAATCAGAATGGACCAGGGTCTTTGTCCAACGGGTAATAACTCTTTATGGTTGATATTTTCAACATGACAAACACAATGTTGAAGTCATTCATTCAAGAAGAGAGAAAGCTAGAAGTCTTTTTTCAAGAACTCAAGCAGCAAAGAACGCAACAAGGGACCTGGTCTCGGAAAGTCTGCGTACGAGAAAAGTACGAAAAGACAACTGTCAAAAGGCTACCAACTCTGATGTGGTTGGTGCACAGCCTTTCATGACAGTAGGCTATCAGCCAATGGCCTTGTCCCAAGTGTTTGTGTCCACTTTGATATAGTCTCTTCTCCAAACACAAACATAAGATTTTGGCAAACAAAAACTCACAAGCTTAAAAGGAAAAAGCCATCTTCAAGGAAGAACAATACTTATACTAAACAAAAGGATCTGATAAAGTGCTGAAGCATCTTTGTTGAGTTTGAGTTTTGTGTCTATCATTTTATAGGTTTTTGCATCTTGAAAATTCTCAATTATACAAGCAAAGACCATCTTGGTGAAGTATTCTCCGGCAAGCACAACAAGGACCTGATCGAGCTGCAAGCGTCAGAGCGTGTCTTAGGAGTTATACTTCCGTGCTTATATTGTAAATTTGTTCCTAATCTATAAAGGATTCAGATCTTTTGTTTTGGTTTCTAAAAGTTTAAGTCAGTTAAGGTTGACTGATTTAGTGGGCAACATGATTCTTGCTTAGTCAAATTCTAAGTTATTTGGGGCTAGAAGCTTAGTGGGCAGTGTTGTATCTGCTTAGTTGAATTCTAAATCATCTAAGAGTTAGCTGGTTTAGTGGGCAACATTGTTGTTGCTTAGTCAAAGTCTAAATCGTCCAGAGGGTGGTGGTTTAGTGGGCAACCTGTGTGTTGCTTAGTTGAAGTCTAAGTTGTCTAGTGGTGATAGCTTAGTGGGCAGTGTGGTAACTGCTTAGGCTCTTCAAGTAATAGAGTTATTACTTGGTTGTGAGATTAATAACTTCTTCTCACGTTGGTTGTAACTGTGGTTCACTTTTGCTTAAAGAACATTAGTGAAACAGTTGAAGTGGTTTTACTCCCTTGAGCAAGGAGGTTTCCACGTAAAATCCTTGTGCAGATTTTACCTTCAGCTATTTACTTTCTGCACTTATTTCAGCTATTGTTCTTGATGAGTCAAGGGACCTGGTCCATTGACGTATAGTGGATGTTGACTACTGCATGTGCTTACATTCTATTGTTTTTACTGTGTCAAGGGACCTGGTCCATTGACTCGTAGTGGACGCCTAAAGTGGTCCGGATACTAATTGAAGGAGAGTATGAGTATCCAATGCCAACTTTCAAGGGAAAGCAATTTAACAACAATGAGTTTTGAGCAATTGAGTTGAGAGTTCTGCAATTAGAAGAAACACAAGCTGGAATAAAATGCAAAAACTAATGCTCTAGATTGGTTGTTGAAAGAGCAGAGTCACATTTTCCTGCACACATTGCAAGGAACGAACTTATACTATACCTATGTATAGAAAAATTCTGGATTATGAATATTCGGTATCCATTTTTGTTTCAATTATATAAGGTGACATATTTACTTTTTTCTATTATTGTTGAAAGAAACTTTTTAAGTGTTTGATATGTTGGGCCCGTGCACTTCACCTCTAGTATACAAATAAGGATTACATGAACCACATTCCATCATTTTCTGTTGTGTCTAATTGCTTATTGAATTACTATTTCTTTGCATGGTTAAAAAATTGGTTTTCTTGTAGAATAACATAATATAACAATATTTCCACATAAAAATAAACAACTCTTTGAAATCAAACTTGATATAAATAAAATAATTCTGATGCATTTTCATCATCAATAAATCTTGACAATATATAGTAAGTAGTGTTGATTTGTACCAACACAAGCTCAATATTATAAAATTTACGAACTATAAATATTATATAATAATAACTAATGCATATAAGTACAGAGTAATCAAATCATATTAATGATACATGACAATTTTCGGATAATAATGACAGGTATTTCAAACAAACGCCGCTAATGAATATTGTGCGTGTTTAGCGAATGATACATTCTTTAGTAAAAACTCTTCAAAAAAGAGAAGTTGTTACTCCAAAGCTCTACATGTTTGTCCTCGTTAGCTTTAATTGTGTTACTTATACTTTGATTGAGTAGATCATAATCAAAAATCATATTTGGGAGAAAATATTTAATTAACTAGTAGGTAGTATTTTTTTTTCTTTCTAAAAGTCAAAGTTTTCACTTCATCAAAATGTTTACATTACAGAATCAACTGTCTCCTTTTGGACTTAGAGTCAACTCTTGTAACACCCCGCAACTAGAAAGAGCTAGAATTAGAAAGAATCATTTTTGGAAAGAATGAAAAATCTAGAAATTTGACAAAATTAAGTGAAGTATGAGTTTTGGGTCAACTTCAAACGACCATAACTCCTAGCTCAAGGTGAGTTAGGTGTGCTACCAGATACCGTAGGAAAAATATTTTAATTATCTTTCCAACGCCGCTGAGTTTGCGCGAATTTAAGTTCATCTGAGTGAGATATGGCCATTTGGATTTGGGCTACCTAGCTAAGGAAAGTCAACCGGATTTTAGAAGGGTATTATGAATTTTTCACTACCCAATTAAATTATTTCATTTTTGGTAATTACTTAGGGGTCTAAACTGAAATTGGTCAGTTTACGCACTCAAAGATTTCATGCTGGGGTTTTTAGAAAAAGAACGCAAGAGGAGAAAAGAGGAGAAAGAGCCAAAGTTCATCGTTCTTGAGGTTTTGCTTGTGGATTTCGTCAAAGGGTGATCCCTATGAGGTATGTGAAATCACATAGCGTTAGGTTAGTTTACCCACGCGCCAATCATGATTTATTTCAACGAATTTAGATTCTTGAAGGTTTAGAAATTGAGTTCTTGATGGATTTGTTTGAAGTTTCTATTGGGTTCTTGATTGTTGGAGTTGTTGAGGAGTTCTTGATTTAAATTCATGAAATTAGGTATCGTTTTGAGTAGACTCTTGTATATTTTGATTATGTAGTCGAATCTAAGTATTTGGGGAAAGACCCAATTGAGTTTAGAGGGTTTAGAGTTGAAACACGAGCAAGAAAAATTGTTAAACACCTGGGGAAAGAGCTAGGACGCCGCGCCACTTAGGGCGTCGTGCCACTCAGAGCACCCTAGAAGATGTTCTGTAGTTGCGGCCCTGGGGCACCGCACCAGCCAGTGAGCCCAAACTTCAGTTCTGAAGTTTTAGGTCTGGCGCCCCGCGCCACTCAGTGTGTCAGGGACACCAAGTGTTCTACTTTTTCCCACTTCTTTCCGTACTAGTTTCTTTGAAACGTACCTATGTTTCTTAGCTGATTTCTACACTCTAAGGTACGTCTAAACAACATGAATTCATCAATAACATAATATCATGAGCCTTGAATCCATAATTCAATTCAAGGAAAGTTAAGTTTCCAGTCAAGAGAAGTTCATAGAGTTTTCCAAAAGTCTTTTACAAACGTTTTAACTTTGTTTTAAGACTAGAGTTTTGAGTTGAGTAAAGAGTAAAGATTGAAGTCCATTTCTTCAATAGAGTATATTGGGACTATATATTCCCAAAGATTAAAATGTTTTCACATTTAAACAAGGAAGGAAACTTTGATTTCTAAAAGTGCCTTTGAGCTAGTTTTCCAGTAAAGAGTAAATGCTTTCACAATTAAGCAAGAGAGGAAACTTTGATTTCCAAGAAGAGCCTTTGAGCTAAGTTTTGAGAAATTACCTCAAACCACAGAAATAAGTTATGTTTTTAATCATAAGGGCTAGTATTATATTTTAGGAGTAGTATTGAGCACCGATATGGGGAAGAGTTCAAATAACTCCCAGCCCCCATAAACCATGTAGCCACCATGAGTAGAAAAGGGTCATACTTTTTAGATGATTCCTTAGTGATTTTTAGCATAGACTAGTGGATTCACTTAGTATTCAGGTTCTACACCATCGACAAGGTACATGACGTCCCTGACAGCGTGAGGTAAAACCCTGTATCATAACAATAGCTCTTAAGTGATGTTGTAGGTTAGAGAAACTCCCACAAAAGTATTTTGTATTCTTATATACACAGATGTAAATTGTATTTTTATATATATATTCCAAAGTTTATATTGTATCTTTGCATACATATAGCATTACTATTGTATTTCTAAATACACAGAGTTGTTATCCATGTTTTAAAAGCTTTTCTCTATACTACATTCATATTATTGCTTTATATTGAAATGAGTTCAGTTGAGTTTTAAAAGCTTTTCTCTATACTACCTAATGCATCAGCAGTGCAACCCCAAGGAGAGGTCACCAATGCTGAATTTCGAGAAGCAATCTGAATGCTAAGCCAAGCTGTGACCAACCAACTTGGGCAACAAAGAGGGGCTCGACAGGAAGACACTGATATTTTGAGGATCTGCGAGTTCTTGAGGATGAATCCTCCTAGTTTCACTGGTTCAAGCACTACTGAGGATACAAAATAATTTGTTGAGGAACTGCAAAAGGTATTTTAGACTATGCATGTTGTTGATACTGAGAGGGTGGAACTAGCTGCATACCAAATGAAGGGTGTCGCTAGAATCTGGTTTGATTAATGAAAGAAGAACCGAGCTGAGGATGCACCACTTGTGAGTTGGGCTTGTTTTGCGGAGGCTTTCTTAGGGCATTTCTTCCCCCAAGAACTGAGAGAAACAAAGGTACGATAGTTCCTAACTTTTAAGCAGGATTCTTTAAGCGTTCATGAGTACAGTCTGAAGTTCACACAACTTTTCCGCTATGCTCCAGAAATGGTTGTTGACATGAGGGGTAGGATGAGTTTATTCATTGCTGGGTTGTCTCCCCTGTCAAGCAAGAAAGGCAAGGTAGCTATGCTGATACGGGATATGAACATAGCAAGGCTAATGATCCATGTGCAATAAGTTGAGGAGGACAAGCTGAGGGATAGATAAGAGCGTAAGAATAAAAGGGCTAAGACATTAGGGAATGAGTCCGGATAGCAAAAGAGTAATGTGAACCGGTCTTCCTTCCAACAGAAACAAAAGGGACCTGCTCCATCATCTCCTAGTGCACCTGCACCAAAGAACAAAGGTGAGTACAATAGTCAGAATTTCAGAGCTAAACCTGCCTATTCTCAGGGTGGTATGGCACAAAGGGGTAGTAAGCCTCCGACATGTGCTAAGTGTGGTAGAAACCACTCAGGGATGTGCCGTGATGGCTCCACTAGTTATTTCAAGTGTGGCCAGAACGACCATTTTATGCGAGAGTGTCCAAAGAACAAACAAGGTAATGGTAATAAGAGCAATAGAGCCCAGTCTTCTTCAGTTCCTCAGACAGAGCTGCATCCAGAGGAGCTACTTCAGGGGCAAACAGAGGAGGAAACCGCCTTTATGCTATCACTAGTTGCCAAGAGCAAGAGGATTCTCCAGATGTTTTCACTGGTATGATCTAAGTCTTTAACTTTGATGTTTATGCTTTGCTAGACCCAAGGACGAGTTTAGCCTTTGAAACTCCGTCTATTACGATGAATTTTGATATTGTTCCTAAAAAACTTAGTGAGTACTTCAGTGTTTCTACACCTATTGGTAAGTATATTCTATCAGAAAGAGTCTATCGTGATTGTACCATTTTCGTCAATCACAAAAGCACCATGGTTGATTTAGTTGAGTTAGACATGGTAGATTTTGATGTTATTCTTGGTATGGACTGGCTTCATGCCTGTTATGCCTCAGTTGATTGTAGAACTCGAGTTGTCAAGTTCCAGTTTCCAATTGAGCCAATCTTAGAGTGGAAAAGTAGTTCAACAGTGCCTAAGGATCATTTTATTTCATACCTTATGGAAAGAAAGTTAGTTACCAAGGGGTGTATCTATCACTTAGTCCGAGTTAATGACTCTAGTGTTGAGATACCTCATTTTCAGTCAGATTCAATAGTAAAAGAGTTTCCAGAAGTCTTTCCAGTTGATCTTACCGGAGTCCTTCCTGAGAGAGAAATAGACTTCGGTATAAATATTCTCCCTGATACACGTCCTATATTTATTCTTCCATATAGGATGGCCCCAACAGAGTTAAATGAATAGTTAAAAGATCTCCTAGAGAAAGGTTTTATTCGACCAAGTGTCTCACCTTGGGGCGCTTCGGTCTTGTTTGTGCGAAAGAAGGATGGTTCCCTTAGGATGTGTATAGATTACCGTCAGTTGAACAAGGTTACCATCAAGAATAAGTATCCTCTTTCGAGGATAGATGATCTCTTCGATCAACTTCAGTTGTTACTTGTTTCTCTAAGATAGACCTTAGATCTGGCTACTATCAGTTAAGAGTAAAGGAATGTGACATTCCAAAGACAGCTTTCAGGACCCATTATGGTCATTATGAGTTTTTGATCATGTCGTTCGGTTTAACTAATGCTCCTGTAGCGTTCATGGACCTTATAAATAGAATGTTCAAACCTTATTTAGATATGTTTGTTATCGTGTTCATTGATGACATACTAATATATTCAAAGAATGAAGAAGATCATGCTAGCCATCTCAGAATAGTTCTCCAAACTCTAAAGGATAGGGAGTTGTATGCCAAGTTCTATAAATGTGAGTTTTGGCTTGAGTCTGTGGCATTCTTAGGCCACATTGTTTTCGGTGATGGAATTAGAGTTGACACTCAGAAAATAAAGGTAGTGCAGAATTGGCTTAGACCCACATCTCTAACTGATATTAGGAGTTTCTTGGGGTTGGCTGGCTATTATAGAAGGTTCGTAAATGGGTTCTCATCTATTTCGTCCCCTTTGACCAAGTTAACTCAGAAAATAGTGAAGTTTCAATGGTTTGTAGCTTGTGAGAAAAACTTTCAGGAATTGAAAAAGAGGTTGACTACTGCCCCAATATTGACCTTACCAGAAGGTACACAAGACTTTGTTGTATATTGTGATGCGTCCAGAGTTGGTTTGGGTTGTGTGTTAATGTAAAATGACAAAGTTATTGCTTATGCCTCCAAACAGTAGAAAGTTCATGAGAAGAGCTATCCAACCCATGATCTAGAGTTGGCTGCCGTAATATTTTCTTTGAAAATATGGCGTCACTATCTTTATGGTATTCATGTAAATGTATTCACTAATCACAAGAGTCTTAAGTATGTGTTTAGCCAGAAAAAACTTAATCTTAGAGATCAAAGGTGGTTAGAGTTACTCAACAATTATGATATGGGTAGTACTGCCCATGTTAAGGAAGAGAAGAAAGAACTAGTAAAAGAGGTGCATAGACTTGCATGATTGGGAGTTCGCCTAATGGATTCCACAGAAGGAAGAGTAGTGGTGATGAATGTGTCTGAATCATAATTAGTGTCAGAAGTGAAAGAAAAGCAAGACCAAGACCCTTATTTTTCTTGAATTGAAGGAAAATGTTCATAAGCAAAAAGTATTGGCTTTTGAACAAGGGGGAGATGGTGTATTGAGGTATCAAGGTAGATTGTGTATACCAAGGGCGGATGAACTCCAAGAGAGGATCATGGAAGAAGCTCATAGCTCCAGATATTCAATACATCCGGGTTCCACAAAGATGTATCGTGACTTGAGAGAAGTGTATTGGTGGAATAATNNNGTGACTTGAGAGAAGTGTATTGGTGGAATAATATGAAGAAAGGTATTGCTGAGTTTGTTGCTAAATGTTTGAATTGTCAACAAGTTTAAGTAAAGCACCAAAGGCTAGGTGGTATGGCTCAGAATATAGAACTTCCGGAATGGAAGTGAGAGATGATCAATATGGATTTCATTACTGGGTTGCCACGGTCTCACAGACAACATTATTCTATTTGGGTGATTGTTGATAGAATGACAAAATCAGCCCATTTTTTGCCGGTAAAGACTACCTATTCAGCAGAGGACTATGCCAAGTTATAAATTCAAGAGGTAGTAAGACTTCATGGAGTTTCGGTCTCCATTATTTCAGATAGAGGTGCGCAATTTACTGCACAATTCTAAAAATCTTTTCAAAATGGCTTGGGTTCAAGGTGAACTTAAGTACTGTTTTTCATCCTCAGTCAGATGGTCAAACAGAGTGCACTATTCAAACTTTATAAGATATGTTAGGGCCTGTGTGATTGATTTCAAGGGCAATTGGGATGAGCACCTACCTCTCATTGAGTTTGCTTACAACAATAGTTACCACTCTAGCATCCACATGGCTCTGTATGAAGCTCTTTATGGGAGAAGATGCAGATCTCCTATTGGATGGTTTGAAGTTGATGAAGCTGGGTTGATAGGACTAGACTTAGTGCATTAAGCTATGAAGAAAGTGAAAGTTATTCAAGAGAGGTTGAAAACAGTGCAGAGTCGTCAGAAATCCTACATTGATGTTAGGTAAAGGGAGTTAGAGTTTGAAGTAGATGATTAGGTATTCTTGAAAGTTTCACTCCTGAAAGGTGTTATGAGATTTGGTAAGAAGGGGAAACTTAGTCCCCGGTATATTGGTCCTTACAAAATATCCAAGAGGATTGCCAATGTAGCTTATGAGTTGGAGTTACCACAAGAGTTAACAGCGGTTCATCCAGTATTTCACATCTCCATGTTGAAGAAGTGCATGGGCGATCCTTTACTTATCATACCTACTAAAGATATTGGTATCAAGGATAACTTATCATATGAGGAGATTCCTGTTCAGATTCTAGATTGCCAAGTTCGCAAGTTGAGAACAAAAGAGGTAGCATCAATCAAAGTTCTTTTGAGGAATCAGTTTGTTGAGGAAGCTACTTGAGAAGCCAAGGAAGATATGAATAAGAGAAATCCACATCTCTTTGAATCCGGAGAAGTTCCAAATTAAGGTACTAATCCTTTTCTTGGCATTAATCTTTAAGTTGGTATGTTGAAATTACATTTTCTGCTTGTTGGGCGTTTGAACTAAATGTTAGATGTTACCCCCTTAGCCTGCTATGATTGATCTCATTCGAGGACGAATGTTCCCTGGGGGGATATCGTAACATCCCGCAACTAGAAAGAGCTAGAATTAGAAAGAATCATTTTTGGAAAGAATGAAAAATCTGGAAATTTGACAAAATTAAGTTAAGTATGAGTTTTGGGTCAAGTTCAAACAACTATAACTCCAAGCTTAGGATGATTTAGTTGTGATACCAGATACCTTAGGAAATGTCTTTGAATTATCTTTCCAACGTCACCGATTTCGCACGATTTTGAGTTCGTATGAGTGAGATATGTCCATTTGAAGTTGGGCTTTGTAGCTAAGGAAAGTCAAAACCGGATTTTAGAAAGGTATTATGAACTTTTCACTACCTAATTAAATTATTTCATTTTTGGTAATTACTTAGGGTTCTAAACTGAAATTGGTCAGTTTACGCACTCAAAGATTTCATGCTAGGGTTTTTAGAAAAAGAACGCAAGAGGAGAAAAGAGGATAAAGAGCCAAAGTTCATCGTTCTTGTGGTTTTACTTGTGGATTTTGTCAATGGGTGATCCCTATGAGATATGTGAGATCACATAGCGTTGAGTTAGTTCACCCACGCGCCAATCCATGGTTTATTTCAGCGAATTTAGATTCTGGAAGGTTTAGAAATTGAGTTCTTGATGGATTTGTTTGAAGTTTCTATTGGGTTCTTGGTTGTTGGAGTTGTTGAGGAGTTCTTGATTTAAATTCATGAAATTAGGTGTCGTTTTGAGTAGACTCTTGCATATTTTGATTATGTAGTCGAATCTAAGTATTTGGGGAAAGTCCCAATTGAGTTTAGAGGGTTTAGAGTTGAAAAACGAGCAAGAAAAATCGTCAAACACCTAGGGAGGAAGCTGGGGTGCCGCGCCACTAAAAGCGCCCCAGAAGATGCTCTGTAGTTGGGGCCCTAGGGCGCCACACCAGCCAAGGCGCCCCAACTTCAGTTCTGAAGCTCTAGGGACGCCATGTCTTTTACTTTTTCCCACTTCTTTCCGTACTAGTTTCCTTGAAACATACCTATGTTTCCTAGTTGATTCCTAGACTCTATGGTACGTCTAAACAACATGAAATCATCAATAACATGAGATCATGAGCCTTGAATCCATAATTCAATTCAAGGAAAGTTAAGTTTCCAGTCAAGAGAAGTTCATAGAGTTTTCCAAAAGTCTTTTACAAACGTTTTAACTTTGTTTTAAGACTAGAGTTTTGAGTTGAGTAAAAAGTAAAGATTGAAGTCCATCTCTTCAATAGAGTATATTGGGACTATATATTCCCAAAGATTAAAATGTTTTCACATTTAAACAAGGAAGAAAACTTTGATTTCTAAAAGAGCCTTTGAGCTAGTTTTCCAGTAAAGAGTAAATGCTTTCACAATTAAGCAAGAGAGGAAACTTTGATTTCCAAGAAGAGCCTTTGAGCTAAGTTTTGAGAAATTACCTCAAACCACAGAAATAAGTTATGTTTTTAATCATAAGGGCTAGTATTATATTTTGGGAGTAGTATTGAGCACCGATATGGGGAAAAGTTCAAATAATTCCCAGCCCCCATAAACCATGTAGCCACCATGAGTAGAAAAGGGTCATACGTTTTAGATGATTCCTTAGTGATTTTTAGCATAGACTAGTGGATCCACTTAGTATTCAGGTTCTATACCCTCGACAAGGTACATGACGTCCCTGACAGCGTGAGGTAAAACCCTGTATCATAACAATAGCTCTTAAGTGATGTTGTAGGCTAGAGAAACTCCCACGAAAGTATTTTGTATTCTTATATACACAGATGTAAATTGTATTTATATATATATATTCCAAAGTTTATATTGTATCTTTGCATACATATAGCATTACTATTGTATTTCTAAATACACAGAGTTGTTATCCATGTTTTTAAAGCTTTTCTCTATACTGCATTCATATTATTGCTTTATATTGAAATGAGTTTAGTTGAGTTGAGTTGAGTTAAGACCAGGTTTGTTCTTGCAGTTCCTTTCAAGATTATGTCTTGTTTTAGATTTCCCCTTGCATGCTCGTACATTCAATGTACTGATGTCATTTGGCCTGCATCTTTTAATGATGCAGATACAGGTAACCAGGATCAGCATCCAATGCATCGTTGATTCTAGATTGAACTTTAGAGTTTGTTGGTGAGACTCCTTGCTTCTGGCGGATCCCCCTTTTATTGCTTTCAGTATGTTTAATTCATTAGGATGTCGTGGGTCTTATCTCGACGTCCATCTCAGTTGTTAGATGCTTCATAGATAGTCATATGTTAGTTCTTTAGTCTTTTCATTTCATTCTATTATGTTGAGACTTGAGTTGCAACTTTGGCTGGTAAATGTTATTTTAATACATTCTCAATTGTTTTGAGCTTTCAGTTTACTTTTGAAAAGTACAGTTATGATTGAGTCAAGTCTTTCGCTGAGTCAGTAAGCCAGACCAAGGGTTCGCTTGGGGCCAACAGTGGTTATCGAGTGCCAGGCCCACCAGGGTGTACGCATGGTTCGTGACAACTCTTATCTATCCTTTTCAATATATACATCCGAACACCATGTCCACATGCCAAATCATGTTATTTACATGAATTCTACAATGTATATACGTGTCAATAATTAATTCTATTCATAAAGTATATCATTGTCTATCTCGACGCCAAGTTGTTGCCTTAGCACTCATTCAACTTTGTTTTTGCCTGTGAATCGAATTCCTGACGCAGAATCTTAAAGGAGGGACAAAGTTGTTTTCCATGGAGAATCTTCCCTCTCCACCTTTCTTGAGCTCATTTCTCTAATCTGACCTATGGGCATTTTTAAGAGGCATCTGAACTTCACCAGCCTGTATTACTTGGATGACCATATATACTTGTGTGTATGTTAGAAGTCACCCCATCAATGGTCACTTCTCCTGATAAAGTATCTGATGTGTTTTGATGCATTAGTATGCAAATTTATCAGTATTTATAAGTTTTCTTGAGAGCCTTTTATATTTCTGCAAAACTTTTTTGATTATAGCGATTGAGTATCTCTCTATTGATATGAAAAATGATTGTATCTTTTACCTAAGCAAGATGATTGATTTTAGTATTTCATTTTGGCATGTTAAATCCTTGATAGTTGTTTGTATCCATTAGAGACAGGGGATAGAAGATCTCTAACTAGATTTACATTTTATATTTTTTCTAAAATAGCCGTTAGTAAAAAAAATAATAATTATCCCATAAAAGCTTATGTTCTATGAATTGGGGAACAACACCATTCCACAAAATCTCGGTGTCAAATTCATATTGAAAATTAATTAAGAGGAGTGCAATTTATGTATAATTTTCAGAATATGACTAAATTATTTTCCAATAGAATTAGAAATAAGAATATTTCAATTCTCACAAAAAAAAAAGTAAATATATTATCCCCAAATTTTATGAACCCTTCTCATCCTTTTCGGGGTTATTAGGCAAACTTGAAACAAGTACCTTTCTGTTATATCCAAAACTACAGGGTAGAATTTCTGCAATTGTTGATAAACTTCGGGAGCCAAAAGGTTCCAAACAACAATGGCGATGTCCGTTGAGGTCGCCGGCGGTGGCGTAACGTTATCGGAGCTCTATCAGAGTTCCCGGCGGCTGTTACTCAAAACCAGAGATGGCTTAGAGAGGCTCGAGCGTTTCGAATACACCTCTTCTTCCTCCGTGTTGTCATTGGGCGCCGCCGTGAACGATCCTTCGGAGAAAGCAGTTGAGGATTTGAGAAAAGATATCAGCCAGATCCAGTTACTTTGCTCCGAAATGGAACGTCTCTGGCATTCCATACCTGCTAAATCTCAACGTGATCTCTGGAAAAGGTTGCCTTTTTGTTCTCCCGGAATTGTGATGTTTGAATTTTGAATTCAACTGCCTCTTTGTTCACTTTTGGTTTATGTTTTTCTAATAAGGATTCCTATAGTTGAAATTTAAATTAGCTGTTCGTGTGTGGTTTGATTAGGCATAGATAAGAAACAATTTGGTAGTGGAAAGAAATGGAATTGAATAGAGTGGAAGTTGAGGATTCATAGTTGATTGATTGATTATGGTGAAAATGTTATTTAAGATTTCATTCTTTCTGACTATGACCCAATGATATAGTTCTTTATATTACATAGTTAGAATTGAAGAGTCTTTGTCATTCAGTAATTTGAGATGAAACTGTGAATTCTTAAAATCAAACTTGACACAATGGATGTCATTTTCATGTCTAAAGTAGGGGTAAGGTCTACGTACACTGTATGCTCGCCAGATCTCACTTTGTGGGACTATATTGAATTTGTTGTGGTTGTTGCATGTCATTTTAAATATTGATTTTAGATCTTTCACGTGAAAATGCTCCTTTCGAGTTAGTTTGTATAATATTAGACAAAATGAATTTCATTGGATCCTTGACATGCTCAAATTTGTACAGGTCTCAGTTTTGAGGTAATATGATATTGTATGATTTCGTAGGATCCATCAATAATCAGATTGTTGAAAGATAAACCTGATTAGTTTGGTATATGTCCAGATTTGGGATTATCCAATCATTCATCATTCATCATTTTTAATTAAAAATAATTGTATTTCGTACAATTATAATGGTTAACATCCTAGATTATACTGCAAATGCGTGTTTCATGGGAGAAATTTTGTTTGAATTTGTATTTAGTTTTTTGAAATTTAATAGAACCATAGTGATGATTCTAAAAAATTCAGGCTAGGGCTCATCAAATTTGATGAGGCTGAATTAGTTTCTCAACCCTTTATTAATAAAATGGTTGACTGATGATGAATTCATGTAATTCATGAGGGTTTCTAAGTGCAAAATTGTCAGTCCTGTACTTCTAAGCAATTTTTTTTCTCATATAGATTAACCATGAATGGTGGAACGAGATGCACTGGAGAAAGAACAATTTTCATAAGCCAATGTATTTTCGCTTACTCTTTCTGTAGTCAAAGAGAGAGACATACTTTTCCGCAGTGTGTGCTTAGTCGTAGTCAGTCTTTCACTCTAATTAGAAGTTATTATTCCATAACTGAAAGTCTGTGTCTTACTTGTACAGGAAAGTGGAACAAGTGGCTGAAGAGGCTGACTCTTTGAAAGATAGTCTGGATAAATATAATCTACGGCATCAGAGACGCATGCAAGAAGTCCGGGAGAGAACAGAATTACTTGGGAGAGCTGTATGCAACCTTTTCTGTGCTGATATGATGAATAATTCTGTACTCTTACGTATTCCATCTAATTTATTTTTGTAATGTCCTAGAGCGGTGATTCATCTCATGTTTTGAGGATTTTTGATGACGAAGCTCAAGCAATGCAATCTGCTCGTAGCTCATCCAGAATGCTTGAAGAAACCTTGGCAACAGGGACAGCTATTCTTTCAAAATATAGTGAGCAAAGGGATCGTCTAAAGGTACCTACAGTAGATCACCTTATTTAAATTTTATATACATTAGATATAAAAAGGTAAACAGGCTCCTGATTCACTCGGTTACATATTGCACTGGGTAGATATGCAATATTTTTTGTTATTGCAATGGCATTATATTTCAGAGTTTGAACTGATGGGAAACTCTCCTACTTTAACTAGGAAATTGCCTACATTTTTGGTAACAGTGTTGTCTGTGTGTCAGCTTATTGTTCTAGAGGCCTGTTTGGATTGGCTTTTGGCTTATGACTTATAAACCAAAAGCCATAAGTTAGAATTTCTAACTTATGGCTTTTGGCTTGTTTTTGTTATTTTGACTTAAAAACAAGTGCTTATAAGCACTTTTTAACTTTACCCAAAGTCCCAAACACTTCAAAACTGCTTAAAAGCTATTTTTTCTTAAAAACACCTAAGAACGAGCCAATCCAAACAGGCAGTTTTTTAATTCTAACTGCTTATGGTTGGTTCAAGGACAGAAGGCTGAGAAGTTGTACTCATTGGCTGATGGTGGTTTGTTTCCTTCTTTTTTGGGCAAATAGATGGGCAATGAAAGATTTGTGGCTTCTAAACTAGTTATGAAGCATGATAATTAAGTTTTACTCTTTACTACTGCCTCTTTTCTATTAAAAAGAAGGGACAACTATGCAATAATGTGAAATAAGGACTGTTAGAAGGTCATATTATTTGAGCTCGTGTTGGCTGGCTCTGGTTCAGAGACTATTTTTGATCTTGTCCCAAATCTACGGACTGAAATTGGTGGCTGATCACATAAACTTGCTTATCCTAGTTGACATTGCTGACTTTTCAGATTAAATATGCAAGTTATTGGGTGGTAACCCCTTTGTTAATATGAAGAAAAAGATCTACTTATACTAATACATATGAAGAGGAACCTTGGATAATGGTAAAGCTGTCTCCGTGTGACCTATAAATCAAGGATTCAAATTGTGGAGTCAGTGCTTTGTTAGGGTAGGCTGCCTACGATAAGCCCCTTGCGGTGCGGCCCTTCCCTAGACCCCGTTTGAACATGAAATGCTTCATGCATTAGACTGCCCTTCTACTTATAATACATTTAATATAGATGCTCTCCTATTTACTCTTATTAAGAGAAGTCTTTGCCATGATCAGTGCTAGTGTCCACAAATAAGTCAAAACTTTACATTAAGTCTTTCCCACTATTGTTGAACTCTTGGTATCTTAATTGATGATTTGTTGCAGCGAGCTCAACGGAAAGCATTAGATGTACTCAACACTGTGGGGCTATCAAATTCTGTAATGAGACTTATTGAGAAGAGAAATCGTGTTGATAGATGGATCAAATATGCTGGAATGATCTTAACAATTATAGTGCTGATTTTCGTTTGGAGGTGGACAAGATGATAGTGCTTGATAATCGACTGAACCATCAGGATGAACTCTTAGTTACAGAGTTGAGTTTTGAAAGGATTGAAGAAAGTTTACTCAAATCCCATTTAGAAGTTAGAACTCATACACAAATCTTGATAAGCATTGTATTGCAATTGGGGTTGAATGGAGCCTGTATATTGTAAATGAGACCTTGATAGAAAATATAATAGTACTATTTATTTTATTTTTTACGGAGAGTGGGGAACCAAACCGGTAATATGACTCAACTTTTTGTTTGTATATCTAATTCTCTGATGAAAAGACCACCGCAATGCCTTTCCATTCCATCTATGGTGGCCTGTTTATCGGTGTTTCTCTTTTTTCTTTCGTTTTCCTGTTTATCTGTTGAATGATAAACCTGTTTTATGATATTCTGGAAAATGGAACTAAAGAGTATTAGCATAATTAATTCACCTTCTCTGCCTGTAGAATAAGAAGTAGAAGATTTCAACTTTGTTTTAGTATAAAAAAGCTACAATGGTTTACTGTCAATGGCAGTATTGAAGCTTACAGAAAATTTACCCAGTTGAGGGTACCAACATGGACTACAGTTTGAACATAATTAGGCATTGATCGAACCATCGTAGTCCAACAAGATCTCTCCACTCTTTAGCATGCATAGAAATCTGGGTGGTTTGCTTGACAGAAATTTTTTACCGTCATTAAAACGCGTTGCTGAGTAAGGCTTCACAGAAAACATCATCATCCAAGGTTCTTTCACACTGTACTCTTTCATTATCCAAATCCCCAACCATCCACTAACACAACGATTTGCTAAAAACGCAGAAAGACACCCTCCTAGAACTGCAAGATCATAGTCAGATATGCTAGTTAACTAAATCTGAAATTAGGCCTAGGAACCTGCCCAAATCCCTCATCATCTATGTCTTTTTACTCAATCAATGTAGCTTTTCATCCACCAAAACTCCTAGTGAATTGGGGTCAAGAAAGTAGGGCACTACCCAATACCCCTACATTTACTGCTACTAAGACTAAATATTTGAACATCACTTCTACTTAGCATCCACACTTCTAACATTACGAAGCTTCTAAGGTATGTTATAGGCATTTGTATAGTACACAATCTTGATCACCTTGTACTCCTTGGTAAAAGGATGAAATCGAAATACAACCTGTTGCTCTTCAAACTCAATGAATTTGAGGATATCTTTATAGTCTCCAGTAAAAGGGTTGTGCAGAACGAGTCTATCATTGACACTACTGCAAAAACAATTTTTAGTGGCAATGAATATGCACATTAACAAAGAGTTTTAAAGCCTTTACCGGCATTAGTTAATTGTCATTGGATCAAATGTCACTATAGGCTTTAACGACATTTACAAAGAGTGCTAATTGCCAATAAAAAAAACATATTTAGCGGCAATTAACTTATTGCCGTTAAAGATTATTTTTTGGTATAGTGTGAGTACGGAACCATATAACCATAATAAACCATTACAAGAGCCTACTAGATTGAACTTTAATAACCATAATAAGCCAATACATGAGCCTACTAAATTGAACTCTAACATTTATGTTGACAAAGGAAAGTTAAGTTTTCTTACAAGTCCTTTGTGTTCAACATCAGATAGTTCCACATAGTAAAGTTGATTCTTAATTGGGTAATCAAAGTGAAAAATAAAGTATGGATTATTCTTCACTGCCTGAGATAGTTGCAAATGAACAAGCTCTGGATCAGGCAATATTTCATACCTGATTTGCATACTGACCTGATCAACTGGATGATAGATCTTATGAGCAGTCTGCAAAATATGTCAAGGACAGCTTCATGTGGTAAGGTGGAAAATGTTGGGGTTTGCCTTGATTTTCTATCATAGTTAGAATTATTATATTTTTGTAGAAAATGTTTACTCAGTTGGAAAAGATCTCTTCCAAATTTGGTTAATGTTTTTTTTGGAGGAAAAATTTTGGACTTTTATAAATTGAATACTCATAAGGCATAGGCCGACTGAGCTCCAAGGATAAAGCAACTATAAATAGCAGGTAGAGAAGAAATATATATTACAAGTATCTAAAGAAATGATAACACAGTTAAAGTAAGCGGAGACAGCAAAATCACTATATAAGATACAAATATCTAAGGTGGAGGAAGATATCAGAAAGTCACTATCCCACTAACTTAACCACAATAAGATTCTACTACGGAAACTTAGCTTAACAAGGTTATACTAACAATTTTCACCACGAAACATAATGATAGCCAATAGACCAACCCAATCGGCTCAAGTTTGAAAGGATAAATATACAAGAAATCAAAAGATGAATCTAAGCCAGTCATATAGACCAACCACATCCTGTCACAAACTACATTAGCATAGTCAACAATAACCTAACTGAACCCTCAAAAATTTGAAAGGTACACAACAACAAACATAACCCAATTGCTCCATCATAAGACATGAAGGTGCAAACAACAACCAATTATACTAGTGATAGACAATGCATATGAATGCACAATGCAATGAAAATCAATGATGCCATCAGTTTCAAGTGACACATAACCAATTATATATATACCTATCTTCGAGCCCTGTAACGCAAGGTAGGACTCATGAAAACACCCCTCCTCTTGTTCAATACAGAACACGAATGGAAAAATCCATAGGGGACTCAAGAAATCCATATGTACTATATGATCCCGACCATGGATCTTCTAGAATCTCAAATCTATTCCGTCATGATACTAGAGATACATAAGATTAGTGTAGCATCTCGAAAGTGCCTAACAAAGATAAAGTTGGAAAAGTGCAGAAATGTTGAATGTTGTAGAAAAATGGTCTTGTAGGGACTCATTCACGGAGTGTGAAAGGGACCACATACCATGAAGGTATCAGTGGTGTTGAACTCTAAAGTTGGAAATTTCAGGACCAGGGTTTACTATTTCGCGGTCTGTATAAAGGTTCAAGAACCGTCGACCCTTTCGTAGACCATCTTCCGAAAGTTGAAAAAATGGTTGATAGGACGAATGATTTGTATGGATCATGGAAGTGTATACAGACTGTGGACTGAAGTCCTTAAACTTCAAAAATATCAAAAGAACCCCACCGTTTACGGAAGGCCAGGATTGGCCGTGGAATGTTTTGCGGACTGTAGGAATGTCTGTATAGTGGAAACTTTAGAATTCTGAATTTCTTCCTTTTGGTTTTTATGGACTACTTCACGGATAGTAGAAGGTTTTACAGTTCGTGGATGGTGCCCGTAGAGACAATCCGTCAGTTTTAAGTTATGGATTTTTTAGTTTTTTCCCACTATTTTAATTCCTATACTATGGTGTTTTGGCCTATTCTAAGTGGGTATAACTGATTGTTAAATACTCTAACCTCCCCATTCACTCCCATTCTCTAGAAACCAATTTCTTCCCTCATAAGTTTCTCTCCCAAGGCAAGATCAAGAGTTCCAAAGCTTCAGGTCTCTCCCAATTCAAGCTAGAGTTTCAATCAAGGTATGCGAGAATTCCATTAATGGATTCTTCTTCACCCATTGAGTCTCAAGGAAACCCAAATTTCTCAATTTATGAATCTCCCAAAATCTACGGTTTTATGATTCCTTATGGATTCTTGTTGAATTTTAAATTCTTCTTCATGGTATATCTTATTATGCATGAATTGATTATAATTTAATATTTTCAATGATATTTCATGAACCCATAACATGCAAGTATTTTCACGATCATAATTATGATATTTTCACATGTATCAGATTTTCATGAAATTTTGATGTTTCCGATTGAACTATGTAACACTTCAGAAATTTAAAAGTTGAATTGAAAAAGAAAAGTTGCATTTTTGGACTGGTGCAAGTTTGTACTAGCCAACCTACAGATATTGTGCAGCAAACTTATAGCACATTCGACGCCCAAAACAAAGAATTATTACAAGGAACCAAGCATGTTTTTGTAGATATGATGTTTCTTTTGTTAATGTGCAGGAAAAGAATTGTTAAAAGATGTTGGAAGAAAAAAAGCTTGAAATTGGAGTAGAGTTGCTGAGGACTGAAGGCTAAATGAGCCGTGCACTAATTCACGACCCGTGAACTTATTTATGAAGTTGGCCTAGAAGAAGCTAAAGTCCAAGTATGAAGTCAGTTGAACGGATACCTTACACGAGCCTTCAAGATGTATACAGACCATACAGTGACTCGTGGGAAGATCAAGTTGAAATTGAAAAAAATATTTCTAATTGTTGAATCACGAAAGGTTTGAATGGACCGTGAAAAGCTTCACGGGACGTTTGCCTGTCCGTGAATGTTGTCGACTGAACTACTTTCCTACTTCGATTAGGATTCCTTTTGAAGACTATAATTAATTACTTACGGTTTTATTTTATTTTTATCATAGATACTTTGAGACAAGTTTTCATCGCAAACACGATAGCTTTCTGTTTTGGTTTTTATCTTTTGGATAATTGATCAACATTTGATCTTGGGATTCAAGTTCTTAATCAAGAATCATTGGTTTTCATTATTGTAAGTCAATTACTTCTAAGCTTTCATCAATGTTTAACAAGTGTTTGGTTAAGAACATGAGTAGCTAAACACCACTACTAGGGTTTTGGGAACCATGACTAGGGATCAACGTTAAAATCAATCACAAATGACTATCAATTGATGTTAGCATGCTTCATTTATAATTTCGCATTGATTTCTTTGTAATGAGTGCACACGTTAGAACCTACCTTTATTCAATGCTTTCTTGAGAGAGAAGAATTTGATTAGAAAAAGTTAGAAATTAATGAACTCTACAATTTAATAACATGTTTCGAAGACTTGAGCCTGAGATGGAATAGTTTCTAAACGATTAAGCAAGGATTAAAATTGGAACACTCTAAGACCGAAAGGAGATGAGTGGTATTAACCTAATAGGGCTGATAAGCGACTATGTGTACTGGTCTTGCTAAATCATGCATGCATTGTATCAAGATACTTTTAGTCATGTGAGATCTAAGTTGTTACCTTAAGATCATGGGGAACACAATCCTTGTCTATTCTAAATCAATAACCAAACCTTGAAACTGTCGTCTTTTAGTGCTACTCTTTAATTCTAAATAAAATTGGCTACTTAGAAATTAAAACAATCCTAATATTTACTTTACACAACTTTATCTATAGAAATGTCAACCACAACTAAAGATAAGAACTAGTAGATTTATTTTCTTCTCCATTCCCTATGGGATCGACCCCAACTCTTCTTGGGTTCTATAATCTACTTTGACCATTTTATACTTCTTAATTGAGGTGTAATTTTGTACATATCAAATTTTGGCGCCGCTACCGGGGATTTGGTTTGGAAATATTTTACTAACGATTATTTTAGTTTGTAGTTGTATTTCCTAATTTTACTTCTTGTTTCTTGTCTTTGTCGTCTAAATGTGATATAGGTAGTGCATGTCCAATACTAGAAGTAAGGGAGCACCTTTAATTTCTTACGATCCTGAACTTAGACGAACTATCAGAAGGGTGGTGAATGTGCAAGAACTTGAAGCACAAAGATATAGACTAAGATAGGAGGTTGAGGGCTAGGCAAGGGGTGCCAACAACAATGTTAACAACCCGAACATGATTGATGTTGAGGATTAAGAAGAGGAAGAGTTGGGCCGCCAACAACAATCGTTAGCTCCTCAACAACAACCGTTGGCTCCTCAACACCAACCAGTAGTCCTAAGAAGACGAGGTCAACAAAAAATGAACTTAGCTAATGATGAAGATGACGTAGATTTGGATGGGACTGGGGCTACTAGAGCTATTCTGCTCACACTATTGCCACCGGGAGTGAAATTCACTATCGCCAGCACTGTGATCCACTTATTGAATTTGAAGGGGTTGTTTAGAGGTACAACCGGTGAGTACACAAATCAATATTTGATGAATTTTGTAGCAACATGCAAAGTAGTTGATATTTCTAAGGCAGTCAAACCCTGATGAGATTGAAGTTGTTTCCACTATCCCTAACTGGGGAAGCAACAAACTGGCTGAATGAGTTACCACTTGTCTAAATCGCAACTTGGGCGGAGTTGAGAGAAAGCTTTCTTGGAAAGATTTTTCTTAGAAGCAAAAGATCTATAGTTAAAAGATGAAATAAGCGCCCATAAGCAGCTACCAGGAGAGGCATTGCATGACACATGGTGGAGGTTCAGCCAAAAGCTTAAGAGATGCCTAAACCACAACCTTACTGAAAGGCACTTGAAACAAGTATTCTATAGGTCACTGAACTTTGTGACCAAGCCAATGGTGGATTCAGTTTGTGGTGGGTCTTTCATGAGGAAGCCGTTCCCAAAAATCGTAGTGATCATGGATGAGGTGTCGTAGAATAATCGAGCATGGCACACTAGGGAGTCAGATATTGGTGACCATGGGTTCACATTCGAGTTGATAGATGTGCAGAGAAAGAGAGAAGAAGAGAGTGACGATTACATGGCTCACATGAAAACATAGATGGGTCTGCTAACCAAACACCTGATATCTGGAGGTGCTGAAAAGGTAAATGTAGTTGGAGCAACAAGTCTACATATGGAATATGAGCATGACTTTGATAAAGAGGCTAAGTATATAAAAAATCAAGCAGTTTCCAGAATTATAACTCGGGAAACCAAGGGTATATTTCTGGGAATCAAGGTCGGAAATTCCAGATAGATGGTTATGCTGACAGATCCAATAGTCGAGAGTAAGGTAACTGGAACATTCAAGATGGCTACAAGAATGATCGAGGTGGTATTTATGTTCCTCCTTGAAATAGAGATAAGATGTCACGTCCTGAGGCTACCCCCTTAATGTAACACGAGACCTAGGATCACGAGTGACCCCAAGCTAACTCTGTGTCTGGCATATCATAGGCATACTGAAAGTAACTGAATAAGACATAAACTATGCGGAAGCTAAAATAGTGGTTATCTGAAAAATGAGGAATACCCAACTAGTCTGAATGTAAAAACCATACTAAGAGTTTAATAACACTGAAAGATTAAACTTAACAATTCAAGATCATTCTACTACTATGCTTGAAAAGCCTTTAACTAAGTTGAGTTGCTGGGACATGCCCCTCAACTAACTCTAACAAAACTGAAAACTGAACGTAAAGACTAAAATAAAAGCATGTCTATTGTCCTTGGAATATGAGGACTCACCACTGAAGCTACTGAGTGTGGACCGAGAATTGATCAAAGCGTGATCTGGATGCTGAGTACTTGAACCTACATCATGAAAGGATGTAGCACAAAGTATGTGTAAGTTCTTTGAATGCACTGAGCATGTATGATATAGATACTAAGCTAAACAAACATATATTATGTGAACAAGGCATATATGAGCAATACTGTAAACTGAGCAAGAATATACATACTGAAAACATAACTGAAAAGATGAACTGAATGCAATGACCAAGTACTAATTATGAACAAGACATGCTAAACTGAGTACTAAAGTATATACTGAAAACCTAGTCAAATGCACTAAGAGTCTGATTGTGGGAACTACTATTAACCGACATAAACCACGTGAGCTAAACGTGGAGTTCGATGTATACGTCCCCATCGAGAGGACCCAATATACCTTGCCAGGGTATAAAGGCATGACTGGCGTGATCACTACATCTGATGCCCAACAGAGGGGACTTATACTCCTACGGGGGCCGTAGTTCTGGGACTTTCAGGGTATGCTGAACCCTAGTCCAACTCGGTGCTAAGTTTACTGCCATATGAATATGTATATGACAGAATTGTAACTGAAACACTGACATACTAAATAACTCAAAATATTGACATGCAAATTTGAGAATGCAACATTTATATACTGATAATGTAACATTCGAAACCGGAGCATGCTTATCTATTTAACTGACCTTGCAAGTGATATTCATTAACTAAGTGAGTTGCTGGGACATGCTCCCCAACTAACTCTAAAAAAACTGAAAACTGAAAACTGAAACTAAAGACTAAAATAAAAGTATGTCTATTGTCCTCGAAATATGAGGACTTACCACTGAAGCTACTGAGTGCGGACCGAGAATCAATCTATGCGTGATCTGGATGCTAAGTACTTGAACCTACATCATGAAAGGATGTAGCGCAGAGTATGCGTCAATACTTTGAATGTACTGAGCATGCAGGATATATATACTAAGCTGAACAAGGCATAACAGTGCAATACTGTAAACTGAGCAAGAATATACATACCGAAAACATAACTGAAAAACTGAACTGAATGCAATGACCAAGTACTAATCATAAACAAAACATACTAAACTGTGTACTTAAGTATATACTGAAAACCTGGTCAAATGCACTAAGAGTCTGACCGTGGGAGCTACTAATAATTGACATAAACCACATAAGCTAAACGTGGAGTCTGATGTATACGCCTCATCGAGAGGACCCAATATACCTTGCCAGGGGTATATAGGCATGACTGATGTGATCATTAAATCTAATGCCCAACAGAGGGGACTTATACTCCTACGGGGGCACGTAGTTCTGGGACAATCAGGGTACACTGAACCCTAGTCCAACTCGGTTCTAAGTTTACTCCAAACTGAATATGTATGTGACTGAAATGTAACTGAAACACTGACATACTGAATAGCTCAAAGTACTGACATGCAAATTTGAAAATTCAACATTTATATACTGATAATTTAACATTCAAAACTGGAGCATGATTATTTGTTTAACTGACATAGCAAGTGCAATTTATGAACTAAGAGAATCTACACAATTAGGGTTCTGATGTTCATACAAGGAACTAAACAAATTTCCAAGAAACATGCTATTTCGATTTAGGATCCTACAATAGCTAAAATACCGTAAATATCCAAGGTTTTAGAAACCCTAGGTCTAAACAAGATATGGAGAATCACAGAACTAATTGATTTCTAGGGACCTAGTGGATAAAAGGAACCCACTAGTGAAATCCCACATACCTGGTGACCAAATCTACGAGAAATCCTTTGATTTCGGGGCTGGAACTAAAGAAAACCTTTTGTGTGTTCTTGAGGGGCTGGTCGACTCTTTCTTCTCGTTTTGCTACAAGTTTTGATGATTTATGGTGAATAACGGTTTTAGGTAGGTCCTGACTAAATCACTAGGCTTAAATTGAGTAAAACGACGTAGATTAAATGCCCAATGCATAGGGAAAAAGACCAAAACGACCTTGACTTTACAACTGGTGTGGGTCGACCATGGAGCCACTAATGGACCATAAAAGGGGCCATGACCCTTCAAGTGGGTCATGGTTGCTGGCCAGGGTCTACTTGTTCTGGGGGATCCATCCACAAGCCTTACCACGGTCTGTGTGAAGGACCACGGACCGTGAAGGCCACCATGGTTCTTAACTTGGGCTGGGGTCTATTGGGTCAGGATGACGGATCCTCCCAAGGCCCATCATCATGACCACGACTTGTAGAGGGCTCCGTGGTTTGATGCCTGAGCCCTGGTGGCTCTGCCTCGCCTCCACAAGCCTTACAACAGCTCGTGTGGTGGTCCACGGCCTGTGAAGGGCTTTGTGGTCCACCACAACTAGGTGGGTGTGAGTTACGAGTAGGTCGATGGACCGTGGTTCCTCTCACGGTCCGTGAACATTGCCGTGGTTCACCAAGTTTTTCTGCTGTCCAGGTCTGAGGTGTTACATAAGAGTCAGTAATGGGTCTAGGAGCTCCAAAATGGAGGATATGCTAGCAAGAGTACTCCAAAGAGTTGAATCTACAGATTTGGGTGTGAAAGATTTGAAAATCAGTTTTACTACTATGAGTCAACTAGTAGATTCACTCTGTACCTCTATTATACAATTAGAGAAATATTTGAGACAATTATTTGCATAACTGAATCAACGAAAGAATGGTACTCTTCCTAGTGATACCATTCAAAATCCCAAGAAGGATGGTCACTGCATGGCCATTACTACTAGGAGTGGGAACGCACTTTTGGGATCGATACCTGGAAGTTTTGAGCAGTGAGTAGACATTGCATCTGACAAGAACAACCAAGGTTAAATTGCTATTAGTAAGAAAGAACCAGTTGAGATTGTAGAACATGAATAGGTAGAAGTCAGTCCTGAAGCTGTTGAAAGGACTAAGGATGAAATTGAGCCTACCATAGGGGTGTTATAAACTATGCAAGCAATACCAAGGACACCACCTCCATTTCCACATAGGTTGAAACAAAAGGTTGAAGATGCGAAATTTGTCAAATTTTTATCTATGCTTCGACAACTGTCTGTTAACATTCCATTGGTACAAGCTTTGGAATAAATGCCTGGATACGTGAAGTTCATGAAGGATTTGGTTACAAAGAAGAGGTTAGTGAGTTTTAAAGTGGAAGGGAATTTTCACCATCGTAGCGCAATTGATACACGATCACTTGTGAAAAAGAAAGAGGAACCTAGAGTTTTCACGATTTCATGCACAATTGGATTGCTAAATTTTGCAAAGGCATTGTGTGATTTGGGAGTCAACATCAATCTGATGTCGTTGACCATTTATAAGCAGTTAGGTTTGGCAGACCCCAAACCAATATCCATGAGGTTATTGATGGCAGACAGGTCAGTTAAATGACATGTGGGAATTCTTTGTGATGTGCTAGTAAAAGTTGAAAATTTCATTTTTCCAGCCAATTTTTTGTTATTTTGGATTGTTAAGTAGACTTCAAAAGCCCCATAATTTTGGGGAGCCCATTTTTGGCCATGGGCAGAGCACTTGTTGATATGGAGAGTGGAGAGTTATGGTTCAGGCTGAATGAGGAAGAAGTGAAGTTCAGTGCCTGCAAATCAATGGAACAACCTTGAGATATGACTGTGGTGTTAGTTGTTGATGTAGCTCAAGAAGAGATGGCAGAAGTGTCAATTGAACAAAGGTTGGCAGGAGAGACTTTAATTGCAGTTATAATGAACTTTGATAAGGATCTTAAAAATGATTTCATAGAGAAGACAATTGCTTTACAAGGAATGGTGTCATATAAATATGCACATAAGAAACTTGATCTAGATTTGACAAACAAGCCTACTCCCCCAACAAAGCCATCCATTGAGGAGCCACATGTGTTTGAGATGAAAATATTGCTTGTCCATCTGAGGTATGTATTTCTAGGTGAACATAACACTTTGGTAGTTATTGTGGCTAAATATTTGAATGATAAGCAAGTGCATGCACTTGTGAAAGTACTAAAGAGGTTCAAAAGGCCAGTTGGTTGGACCATTGCTGATATCATTGGCATACCTCCAGGTATTTACACTCACAAAATTCAATTGGAGAAGGACTGCAGCCCGAGTGTAGATCACCAAAGGAGGTTGAACTCACCTATGCAAAAGATGGTCAAGAAGGAGATTATCAAATGGTTGGATGCAGGTGTGGTATATCCCATTTCTAATAGTAATTAGGTTAGCCCAGTGCACTATATGCCCAAAAAGGGCGGAATGATGATGGTGGCAAATGCTAAGAATGAGTTGTTCCCACAAAGGCCTGTCATGGGTTAGAGAGTGTGCATGGACTACCTAAAGTTGAACAAATGGACTTTGAAAGACCATTTTCCAATGCCTTTCACAGACCAGATGTTAGACATATTGGCAGGGAGAGGATGATATTGTTTCTTGGATGGGTATTCTGGTTATAACAGGTTTCTATTAATCTTAAAGATAAGGAGAAAACTACTTCCACATGTCCATATGGTACCTTCACGTTCAAATGCATGCTGTTTGGATTGTGTAACGCTCCTTCTACTTTCCAGAGATGTATGATGTCCATCTTCTCAGACATGGTTGAAAACACCTTGGAAGTAGTTATGTAACACCTTAGAAGTTTAAAAGTCAAAAAGGAAAGGAAAATGTAGAAATATACTGAAGAAAGTTTCTATGAGTCCAACCTATGAATCGTAGGAAGTCCTACAGTTCATAGGAAGTCCTACAGTTCATAGGAAGTGAGTCGTAGAATTGGAGATGGATTTTGGAAAATTACGTTTTCGAAGTTTGACCTATGGATGAACAAGACGAACTGTAAGAGTTTTGACGGATCATAGAATGGTCCTGTAGAAGTGTTCCAACTTAGTGAAATGTTTTAGTTGGAAGTAGGGGTCTACATGTATGGTCTTTTGACCATAGAACAAATGACGAGTCATAGAAATGACTCATAGGAATGACCTAAGTTGTTGTCTTTAGTAGTTGATCCTACGACTGACTAGGACGGTCATTAGGAATTATTATGGACTGTATGATCAACTCGATAGTTATTTTAAAGGTGTTTTGGTCTTTTCCTATACTTATAATTCCTATACTACGTCATTTTACCCCAAAATCTAAGCCTTATGACTACCCTCCTCCCTTAGAAATTTCCCCAACTTATTCGTCCCCTCAAATTCCTAAATTCTCTCCAAGGTTCTCTCTAAAAATCATCTTTCTAGATCAAGGAAGAAGAAACTAGGGTTCTTCAAGATCAAGTATCCTTTCTTCCTCATTGCTTAGGGATTCAACCAAGGTATGTGGGGATATCATCAATGGGTTCCCTTCATCCATTGAGTCCCCAAAGCTTTTTCAATTCTCCAATTCAATTTCAATTCAGTTAGTTGGGTTTTCTTTCAATTCCTCATGGGTTCTATTTTTATGGATTCAATTGACTAATTATGATCTTATTTTGATGATTTAGACTTAATTACATGCTTTTCAACTAATTTCACGTGAATCCATGTATAAACCCCAATTTACATGAAGTTATGAAGAGGCTTGAATCTATGAATATGTTTTATATGAAATTATGCATGATTTATGAAAATAAAGGTTTCATGATCTAGGGTGCTTAAGATGAGTATCAATGAAATTGTGAAAGGATTTTATCACATATTAAGGGATCATGGTTTGGTGAAAGGTTTTTTCACCTAGACTTGATTCAAGATTTAATGAGCCATTCTATGATGTTTAAGCTTTGATTAGTAATTGATTTATGTGTTTCCATGTATGATGATGACTTTATGTAAATGATTGTTTCTTTGGGATGTAACTTAGCACCGTGAGAACTTTGAGGTGGAGGCTCAAATAGGGTAGTCTCTAGTAGCAACCTCTAGTTCCAATTTCCTTAAATGACCTAGCTAGTGGATCCACGTAGAGCATATGATATGATATGGAGTTCTACCTTGGCAAGTAGACTCTCCCTTCTTGATGTGCGAGTTACATCGGATTCCATGTAATAGCTCACATGGTCTAATGTAGGCTAAAACTAATATCTCACAACATGAACTAAGTTACTTTCAAATGTTTTACGATGATTTCTCTATGATTTTAAGATGCATTGACTATATTAATGATGCACAATCCTTCTTAAATGATTTTACCATATTTAGCTTGGTCATGCATGTTGTCTTTGATTCTATTCCCTTGATGATCATGATTCATGTTTTATTGCATTCCCTTTATACTCAGTACATTCCATGTACTAATGCATACTTGTGGCTACATTGTTTCATGAATGTAGGGGTTGACGACTTTTCTCTCTACGTTAGTGGCTAGTGAGCACTTAGAGACTTTGAAGATTTGGTGAGTCCTCATACTCCGATGATGATGTTAACTTTATTGTTTTCCATGTATTTTGTTTTAGATGTTTTACGTGGTGTACGGGTTATATCCTGACCACTTGTTTTGATGTATTAGAAAGGCTTGTCAAGACTATGATAGAATTCCGCTTATGCTAAACTTTTTACTTCTTATGTGATTTCTTTACTTTTATCTATTATGTTGTGTACATGTATATCAAGTGTCTTGTGTAGGGCCTCTCGAGGTCATATACACTATGTCACATCTAAGGTGTACTTTGGGTTATGACAAACTTGTTATTTAGAGCACAAGGTTTTAGAAAAAGGTCCTAGGATGTCTGACAAGCCGCGTTGAGTAGAGTCTTGTTCATGAATGTAAGGGCGCAACATTTATGAATAGGAGGATACAAAGAGGTTAGGAAACTTCACATATTTCATTACTCTAAACTCTTGCCATAAAGTCTTTCTCTATAAAGATCCTTCTTCTAAATCATGTTTGATCATTTTCAGGATATGGCCTCTTGAAGAGCTTACGTGAGAAGGAATGAGCGTGAAAATGTGAAGCCTGAGGTTCCTCAAGGTCAATTGATCCTTTGGCCGAGCAAGTGACCCGTGTCAAATTTCGATCTGTTTTCCAAGTGTTGGCTCAAACTATGACGACTCAAACCAATAGAGTGGCTAACACTCTTGTGAACCCAAATGTGGGTACGATAGCGGTACTAAAGAGGGATTTCACTAGGATGAATCCACCAGAATTTCATGGTTCTAAGGTTGATAAGGATCATCAAGAGTTCATTGATGAGGTGTATAAGATAGTATGTATCATGGGATTAACTATGGTTGAAAAGGAAGAGTTGGCCGCTTATCAACTTAAGGGTTTTGCTTAAGTGTGGTTCGAGCAATGGAAAAGTGAGAGGGTGGTTGATGTGGGCCCTCTTGATTGGGAGAAACTCAAAGGTGCTTTTCTTGATTGTTTCTTTCGTTTTTGAATGAGAGAGACAAAAGTTCTTGAGTTCATCAACCTCCGACAAGGAATTATGAGTGTGAATGAGTGTGCTTTGAACTTCACTCAATTGGCTAAGTATGCTCCAACTATGATTGTTGCCTCTAGGAAAAGGATGAGTAAGTTTGTGTTGGGTGTGTCTGACTTGGTTGTCAAGGAGTGTCGTACCTCCATGTTGATCAAGGAAATAGATATTTATCATTTTATGATACATGCCCAAAAATTTGAAGAAGAGAAGCTAAAGGAAAGGGAAAAAGAGTTAAAGAGGGCAAGGACCGGTGATGGTGACTTATCACATTCTAGGTCCGGTGGACACGGTCGTCCTTAATTCTGAAAAAGTTTTCTGGTGAAGGTTCTTACAATGCTCCGGCTTCTAAGTTAAAAAAAGATAAAGTGTGTAACCCTAAGACTCAGGGAGTAAATTGTGGTAATGGGTCTTTTATCCCCCTTTGCCCAAGGTACAATAAGAGTCACTCGAGAAAGTGCCTAGCCGTTACGGATTGTTGCTTTGGTTTTGGTAAGAGTGTTCTCAAAGTGAAAGATTATCCATTGCAAGCTAGTAAGGGTAAAAATGGTAGGTAATATCAGCCTAGTGGTTCGGGTGTTCCGAAGTAAAATAGATTTTATGCTCTTCAAACTCGACAAGACGATGAGGGTTCTCCGGATGTGGTGACCGGTATGTTGAAAATCTTTCATCTTGATGTTTATGCCTTACTTGACCTGGATGATACCTTATTTTTTGTTACTCCTTATGTAGCCATAAGGTTTGACGTTGGTCCTAAAATTCTTTTTAATCCCTATAATGTCTCTACTCCTATGGGTGATGCTATTGTGGCTAAGAGGGTTTATATAAATTGTACTATTTCCATTTCTCATAGAGTCACTATTGTTGATCTTGTAGAGTTTGATATGTTAGATTTTGATGTTATTGTTGGGATGTATTGACTTCATGAATGTTATGCTTCCATAGATTGTAGGACCCGATTGGTCACTTTCAAAGTTCCCAATAAACCTATCATGTCATGGGAAGGGGGAACTTATGTTATTAAGGGTCAGTTTATATCTTGCCTAAAATCTAGAAATATGATTTATAAAGGTTTCATTTACCATCTAGTTCAGGTTAGGGATATAGATTCCGAAGCCCCTACTCTCGAGTCAGTTGAGATTGTAAATGAGTTTCGAGAAGTATTCCCTGATGATATTATCGATATTCCTTCTAAAAGGGAAATAGACTTTGGTATTGATCTTCTCCCATATAGGCAGCCTATCTTTATTCCTCCTTATCGTATGGCCTCGACAGAACTTAAAGAGTTAAATGATTAATTGAAGGAGTTGTTGGATAAGGGTTTCATTAGACCGAGTATCTTCCATAGGTGCTCCTGTGTTGTTTGTTTGAAAGAAGGATGGTTCTCTCCCAATGTGTATTGACTATTGACAATTGAACAAGTTTACCATTAAAAACAAGTATCCTCTTCCAAGGATTGATATTTGTTTGACAAACTCCAAGGAACAAATTGCTTCACCAAGATAAACCTTCGGTCGGGTTATTACCAAATGAGAGTAAAATTTGGTATGGTCCTTATGATTTTTTGGTAATATCTTTTGGTTGGACTAATGCTCCGGCGGTGTTTATTCAAGTGCACTGTTCAAGTCATCGGTATTGATCGCAACCGACACTTAAAATTGCAAGAGAACAACCACAATCACAAACATCAAGAGGTGACAAATTTTTAATTTGGGTCAAAACCAACACATTAATATTAAAACCAAAAATTGATAGTCACAAAAAGTAAGCATTGACAACAGGCTATCAAAAAAAAATTATCCATAAAAACAACCCAACATATGCAAGTATGGAGATACCTCATCCCGCCAAACAAAACAAGTAGTTGTCCTCAAATACAAAATAGATAAAAAAAGTCCAAACAGAAAACTGATGGAATGGGAGAATTGAACAGGATTGTATATTTAAACGACTTGATAGGGTCTTTGGAAATAATGAGTTTATGAATGTGTTACAAGATAGTGAAGTTCACCATTTGATCAGAGAAGGGTTAGATCATGCTCCATTACATGATACTTGTAACACAACTCAAGAACATGTAGTAAAGCCTTTCGGATTCTTAAATTTCTAGACTAGGCACAACAGTTTTCAGAAGGTGGTGGAAGAAGTGTGGGAGAAAGAGGCTACATGATCACCCTTTAATATTGTCCACGTTAAATTGAAAAGGGTAAAGGCAACATTGGTGCAGTGGAGCAAAACAACATTTGGAAATACCTCCCAACAGGGAGAAACTTTAGAAGACATAGTGAGGGTTAAGGAGATTCAACTAGAAATAAGTCCAACAGAAGAGAACAGGAGTTTATTAAAAAAAGCTGAAGCAAAACTGAAAAAATATTTACACATTAAGGAAGAATACTGGAAGCAAAAGGCTGGGATGAGATGGTTCCAGGATGGGGATAGGAATACAAAGTTCTTCCATGAATATGTAAAGGGAAGAAGGAGAAAGTTTCATATTTCAGCAATAAAGTCCAGGTAGGGAGAAATAATAAATTCAACTCAAAATATAAGGGAGGAGGCAGTGAATGTTTTTAAAGAACAATTTATGGAGAACAATAATCCCACTGATTATTCAATGCTGAATAACATTCCTAAATTAATCTCAGATAAGCAAAATGAAGAAATGGAAAAAGACACCATCAGAAGAAGAGATTAAAGGGATGGTTTTTGCCCTAAATGGGGACAATGCAAGTGGTCCAGATGGTTTCTCTAGGCAGTTTTTCCAATTCTGCTGGGACATTGTAAAAGAGGATATCAGTAACATGGTAAGAGCTTTTTTCTGTGGACAGGAGCTTCCAAGATTTATTACTCATACTAACTTGATACTAATCCCCAAAAAAGAAGTGGTAGATAACTTTGGTGATCTGAGACCAATCAATTTAAGTACTTTCACTAACAAGATCATATCAAGATTGATACATGATAGATTAGTGACAGTGCTCCTTGATATAGTCTCACAGAATCAAGCAAGATTTGTAAAAGGGAGAAATATCACTGAAAATGTCCTTTTGGCTTAGGAGATTATTAGAGACATTAATAGAAGAAATAAGTTTCATAATGTGGTGGTGAAGTTGGATATGGCTAAGGCATATGATAGAGTATCATGGCTTTTTCTCACTAAGGTGATAAGAAGTTTCGGCTTCTCAGAGAGAATAATAGACATGGTGGTGAGATTGGTTTCTAACAATTGGTATTCAGTGATCATGAATGGGCAAACCTTTGGTTTTTCCATTCAACAAGAGGATTGAAACAAGGGGACCCACTATCACCAACCTTGTTTATCATTGCAGCAGAGATGTTGGCTAGAAATCTCAATAATTTGTTCTTGGATCAAGATTTTAAAGGTTTTGGAGTACCAAAGTGGAGTCCAGAGATTAATCACTTGTCTTATGCAGGTAAAGCTATGCCAGCAATCATCATGTTGAGTTTATGGAAAAGAAGAAATGCATTGAAACATGGTAATGGCATCAGATATGAGGGAATGGTGGACATGATAACGGAAGTGGTGAGACAAATGGTGAAGTGTCAATTCCCATTGATAAAGAAGATAAGTTGGTCTAGGAAAGAACTCATTTTCAGCCTAAACAATTATATGCCCAAACTTCACTTCTTAAGTGTCACTTGGAGACCACTAGAAACATATCAAGTAAAATGTAACACAGACGGGACATGCAGAGGAAACCCGGGACAAAGCTCATATGGATTTTGCATTAGAGACAGTAGGGGTGATCTAATTTATACCAAAGCTAAAGGGATAGGTTGGGCATCAAATCAGGAAGCTGAAGCAATGGTTGTGCTTTCAGCATTTAGAGAGTGTCTTAAGAGAAGGTTACAAGAAGTCATATTTGAGATGGATTCACTAAGCCTCGGGAAATTCGTCCTAAAGATTTGGAGGGTACCTTGGGAACCAATAGAGAAGGTAGAGAGAGATAAGGGAGATAACTCAGAAGATTAGAGCAACAATCACTCATATATTCAGAGAAGGTAACTGTTTAGCTGATTCTTTGGCTAATATAGCTATGGACTCACAAATGGAGTATGAGTATCACAACTGGCAAGAGCTTCCTCTGAAGTAAAGAAGGATCCTCAATTTGGACAAAACACAAATACCAAACTTTAGGATTAGGACACACATAATTAATGCACAATGATTTCGATTATGAAAGTAAAAGGAGAAGCGATGAGACATCAGATAAAGACAAAGATCAAGAAGATAGACAAAGCAACAATAGTAAGCATATATATATTTCATAGCAACATAACAGGAGAATAATGACAGTAATCATGGTGAAGCTGGTGGAAGAGATAGTTCCTACCATAACAAGCACCTTATTCTAAAAATACAAGGGGGAAGGGATGATTTTACAGATTTAGGGGACAAATACTTAGCTAATGGACTTCGGAGACTTTGAATACACCCGAGCTACATCATCTCTCATCGTTTCTTGGAGCAAGTATTACACAAATATCCTGATGAAAGGAGAAAAGTTCAAGAACGGGAAGTACAGATAAAGAAAAACGAGAAGAAAAAATTCATACCTGGCATAATCTATCAAAGTGGACAGATACTTCTTTGGTTTCAGATGGAGGAACCGCCCATGAAGGAAGAACCGACATTGATTCCAAAGAGATCCCAATGGCCGCGGGAGGAGAATGAAATTTGTCGGGTTACTTTCCAAATTGGAGAGCTATTGTTGACTAAAGGGGAAAGTTAATTTGTTAGGGGTGGGTAGGTGAGAGTTTATCCTTTTTTTGTTGTGCTTTGAAGAGTTGGGACACTGGCCTTGTAATGAGTCCAGATTTTAATTGAATAAAATGTGTTTTAAATAAATAAAAAAAGAGTCAAACCCCTCCCGTCAAGCTAAGCCAGCGGTGAACATTTTATATCAGTGACTCCCTTAGTCTTGGAATTAGACACCTCTACAGCTGTCTGCACCATCGCCTCCTCGTGGTCCTCTAAATCATCATACACCGATGCATTTCTTGTACCAAGCTCCTCCTCATCAGTCTCGGGAGCCTCTGACTCGACATCATCATTAGCCATAGCAACATCTCCGGTCGTAGTAGCCAGAGGGATCTCAGGAATGGATGGAAACTCAGTGCTCGGGACTCGGGAAGGTCCATCGTTCTAAATAACATAGTAAGATTCATGGATTTCAGCGCATCCCCATCACGCGTCATCCCAACAATTTCAAACTTCAAGGCTGTCACATCCTCAGACTCACCCTTACCTTGCTCATAGGCCTCCACTCTAACAGTGATAGTATCAAAAGCTAAGACATATACATCAATCAGTTTTCGGTGTTCTCTCAACTCAGCCTGATATGAGCTAAGGCAGCAACAATGGCCCTCTCAATTTTCCTAGGTACAATAGCCTCTACTCGGGAGGCNATTCGTGGATTTCAGCGCATCCCCATCACGCCTCATCCCAACAATTTCAAACTTCAAGGCTGTCACATCCTCAGACTCACCCTTACCCTGCTCATAGGCCTCCACTCTAACAGTGAGAGTATCAAAAGCTAAGACATATACATCAATCAGTTTTCGGTGTTCTCTCAACTCAGCCTGATATGAGCTAAGGCAGCAACAATGGCCCTCTCAATTTTCCTAGGTACAATAGCCTCTACTCGGGAGGCACATACATCAGCAGATTGGGCTAGGTGGCCCATCTTGAAACACATAGGCTGGGTCAAAGGGGGTTGGAAAGCAGCAACAGTAGAAGAACTAGGAGCAGCAGAAGGGGCAGCAGTCGAAGTAGGATGTGCAATAGTCGAGGTGCCAGGGGTACTTGAAGGCTTATCGACCTGAGTAGAAGGGACTGTGTCCGTTGGTAACATCTCCACATCAACCACCGGGGAAGTGTCCACTGGTGCAGCTCTCCTCATCTCGGCCTCATCTCTAGTATACTCAGCCTCTATCCTCCGGATGCTAGTAGAGGAAGTAGGAGTCAGTTCCACATCCATCTTCTATATCAATGGCACCCGAGAACGTCTGCACAACTCCGTGATCAACACCGGAAATGACAGAGAAGTCTGACTTTTCTTGGCCTTTATGGCCATCTCCTACTCAATAATCAAGCCGAGATTTAGTCTATCTCGATCCATGATACAGCCTAGCAATACAACCTTATGATGCATGAGTATAGACTCATTCTATAATGGTATCAAGGTACTGATACACCTGAACCACTATCTGACAGCCATGTTGAGATCCTTCTTCTCTATTGGGACACTCGCCTCAATCTATGGTGGTGTGATGTCTTATATCAATAGATCTAACCAACCCTTCAAGTCATCGAGGGTCTTCTTCTGTATTTGATCCACCAAGACATGGATTATATTCATCATGCACCCAAGCACCACATTGATGTCGGTGCTACTTCATTTAACTTTCCAGCCCGCACCACTACATGGTCCACCGGTGTGAATACTCTCTCCTTCTTCTTCCTCTTGGGCACTAGCTTTCCGTACTCCACATAAAATTCCTGAACCCAAGAAGGAATGTAGGAGCCTCGGGCTTAGTGAAAATCTTAAACTTGTGGAACTTGATAGTGTTCTACACCTCCGGGTACCTCTCTACTACTCTATCTGTAGCTTATCGTTTCTCTTCCAGAATGGTCCTTAGCCCGACAACTTTCAATCTATTCAGTGATCAAGGTGGGGCTGCATGAACTGGTAGCACCGGAGGTACCTGCTCTATTGAATATTCTGGAGGTGGAGGAGGAGTAGGAGGCACTGGGACCTGGATGGATCATGTAATGACTTAGAGCGTAGCTTCGCTTTCCTCATTTGTAGAGTATGATTGTCCTCTGGCTCAGACACACAGACTGGAGATCTATCCCCCAAGTTGCCCTCACTTTTTCACTTTTAAGTATTGAGGTGGATGGTATAGATGCCCATGCTGTCGGAATTCTCCTCAGCCGGACTTTACTGTACAGGCTCTTTTCCCTTGCGTTTCTCCCCTATTGGAGAAAGTTTTGCTTGTGTGGCTCGGGAGGGTGAAACACCCTCGTTGATACCTCTTACTTGGGCGTGCTTGCGGGGTGGTTGATATTTTCCTAGTACCTTTGGTCTGGCCATACCTGCAAAAATAACATCAAATCAATCACTACGTTAGAAATAGTTCAAGAAATTATCAAAGTTTAAAAATGTGTAGGAAGACTCACCGAGTCACCGAACCCACTTGGCGAGCCTGACTTGTTCCAGACTAAAAATTCACAGAATTCAGCACAAGTTGGTGATGTCCTGGGTCTTTTGGCGAATCGCCGACACCATTCGGTTAACTAAAAGTAGATCGCCGAATGTTACATAATGGTTTCCAAAAATTAGGCTAAAAAGGGTGATCTAAAGGACATTCGGCGAGTCGTCGAGTGAACTTGGTGAGCTTAGGCATATCACCGAATGTTACATAATCAATTCAACAAATATGGAGAATAAAAAGGTGATCTAAGAATCATTGGGCGAACCACTGAATCATTCGGTGAGCTTGATTAAGCTCGCCAAAAGGTCATTCGTGTCAGGTTTTGACCCCGACCTCCAATTTCTAACCCACAGCCCACGAGATTTAAATTAAACACCTATTCTACACAATTAAGCCTAGAACCATAACACTAATGACCTCGGGGTACTCAATCTTCCCCCGATTTGTCCAAAATTGCCCATTAACGTCTTTTTCCCTTAAGAATGACATCACCCACTCTATCATTGGGCAAAGTCAATCAATCAGTGCAATTTGGGAAACTCAGACTTCACCCACACCAGACTTAACAAATTAACAACTCAACCCACAATTTAAATCATTTACCCACATGGGATACAATAGTTATAGGCCAAAATATGCATAAACAAAGTACAAGAAGGGAACACACTAACAACGATCATTCAAACAACTAAGATTACTCAAATAATTCAACAGGGAATACGATCATGCATTTGGAAACTACTATAATGTTAAAGGCAGTGTTTGAATAACCAACCTCAAGAGCAGACAAATGAACGCTAGTCGATTGAGTAAACAAACAATCAACACATAAATTCCCTCTGAGCAGTTAATCCCCACACGAAAATAACAAGTACAAAGATCTAAAATATAGTTGTGAAAGTGCAAAGGTCGGAAAATATGAAATGAGGGAAGTTTTTGAATTTAAAAATGGTTCAGGCCTTTATAACCGTTCAGTTCGCGCGCAAGTTGGCGACACCCACTTTTGTCGCCGACTATTCGGCGATGCACCGAATGGCTCTTTTGTCCATTGAGTTTTACAGAACACCAGCCTTTTGAATGGTCCATATGGTGGTCTAGATCTGGTTTGCCAACCTGTTCGGCGAGTCGCCAATTAGTACCTGAGGTCGCCTAATTGCTCCCTTCTTAAAAATTCAAATTTCCAACCTGCGAATCTAACACCCGTTATTCAAACAACAATAATAAAAGCTAAAGACTTGGGTTTCCTCCCAAGAAGTGCTTTATTTAACGTCGTGACATGATAAGATATGCTTGCACAATTTATTCTTTGAGTATCACTCGGTAATCCTCTTTTTGGCATTGGGTTTAAATGAGTCGAGATTTGACCCATTTGTGCTTCTTGTTGCTTAATCTATATCGAGTGTGAAGTAACTGGTTTATTCAGAGTTGAGATGTTATTTGTCATTTATTTTAGCACTTTGTCCGACCCTTCTACTTTGTTGAGAATGCGCGCAAGCCAATCTTCGGTGCAGAAATTTTTAGGATTAGCCCTTTGCTCTTTTGGCTTTTGACTCTCATGGTGTCACAACCCGATTTCTTGAATCATGATGGCTTCTACTATACCCTACCAGTAGGTAAGCCAACCCCTAACCCAGAACATCAAGCAATGAGCGTAAGGGTAGAAACTAGCGAAAAAAATAAACTAAACAAGGACAACAAGGCGGAAGCAAACCAAAATAAATATATACAGAAATCCATCCCAGAACCTGGAAGTCACTAGTACAAAACTATCTAATAAAGAATACAAGTCCCAAAAGTGGACCATAACAAAACGTGTCTCAAAAGCAACAAGACTAGCTAAACAAAAGGAGACAGAACAAACCCAAAATGCCAAGTACTCGCCCTCGTCTCCGAGTCACAGCTGCAAAAGAAGGCTGGAACTAATCACCGCTGGTAACTGGTATTGGGACCTGCATCACGAAATAGATGTAGAGCGTAGCATGAGTACCAAAACAACAGGTACTCAGTAGGCATCACAAACTGACTGAGCAAAAAGGGTAAAAACAATAAGAAATGATAGAATCTAGACACAGAAAGGTCAAAAGGATATGAAAAGAAAGCACACGAGCATACCAGAAACAAACTAAGTACAACTAAACTAAACCTAACTGGACCTCGTAAGCCCAGAAGGTACACTCGTGCCAAGTTTAAGTAAAACCTGAACGGACCCCCATAAGCCCGACAGGTACATAGAAAAGCTAAGTCTACTGAGAAAGAAGAAAACCGAGCTCCTAGCCCAAAGTAACCAAGATAACCCATCAGACTCCATCCAGTCAGCAGTGCACTCCCAGCCCAGCTAGAAAAAGTGACCCTAGGGGGCACCCAACTAAACAGTCCACTCCCAGCCCAGCTAGAAAGAGGGACCCGTGAGTGAGGTAGATATCGCGAGTCGTCCTACCATGCAGTCAGCTCCCAACCCAGCTAGAAAGAGAAACCCGGGGACACCCAGCCAGTAGCACACTCCCAGCCCAGCTAGAAAGAGAGGCCCGAGGGCGATCACCAAAATCACCGAGTCTACCCAGCCAGCGATACTCTCCCAGCCCAGCTAGAAAGTACGATCCCGGAGGTGATGGTATCTCCAATAGGATCCAATCCAACAACAGCCACCATGGAACACCGTCCACTCTAAGAAATCACAGAAAAGGCTCCAAGCCTATACTATCTCAATCCCACGCCTCTAGTGATGCATCGAACCTTCGAGAATGCATTGAAACTGCCAAATTAGAGGGAGAAGATACAGAAGTGTAGCAAGCAGCGATAACGCCTAATCTAAGACTCAACTATCAGACTCAAGTCTACTACTCCAGTCTACAAGGAGCTAAGTCATTCGAACAACGTCGACAGGAAGTTAACGCTATCCAGCCCACACAGGTCATAAGTCTAAGGCAATGCTAGCCTAAGCTAGACTAAGGACATTATGCATACGGTTAAGGCTGAACAAACATACAACACATAGCATACAAGCATACAATAGCATTTAGCACATAAGCATCCAACTCTACTAAATCTGTTAACATGATACTACACTCGAAATATGGCCAATCGCTCATAACAGGAGGCATCTAATCAAAGTAAAGTATCAAACTGGTACCCACCCTAATTCACTCCAATCGACATGCTTTTACATAATTAAGCTCAATCTAATAGAAAGGAATTCGTAGCCTACCTTAAGGCTGACCGCGCGCACTTCAAATCACTTTGCCGAAGCTTTTCTTTTCCGAACGACCTTGAATGTTGCCACTCTATCAAATATAGGATCAAAATGTTAGTACGGTCGTTTAGACACCAAAATCACAACAAACGGAGACGGGTCAATTTTGGAGTTAAAATGGGAATCATGGGATCCGCACCGAACTGTCTAAATTTCACTCCGTCAAGAGACCCTAAACAGTACCCCGAACTTGTGTTCCAAAATGTAACACAATTTGAGGCTCAAAACGTAGCAAAAACCAACAAGCAAGAAAACCGCAGTTTAATCAACTTAATAGAAAATATGCAACAGTCTAAACTCAAAATCTACAAGGTTCTAATGATGCTCAGCACTCCTTGAACACTCTACGACAAAGCCACGACAATTCCCAACACGTGGGAATTCAAATCACCCAAAACCGAGCTAAAATGAGTGAGATATGACCAAAACAAGAATGCCAAAAATAAAAGCTCAAAAAAGGGTACAATAGTCAGGTTTGTCATGAAATTACCTTGAACTATGCACACCCGACAACTTTCAAACACTCTACAGCGAAGCCACCGAAAATACGAAGCTTCCGTACTGTGAATCGCCTAATTCTGTTGAGAGATGAGAGAGTTATGATGGTTTTAAGTTTGAAAAATGGTTGTTGATAAATCTGCATTTATAGCAGAATTTTCTGTAATAACTTTCCAAAAACTTGAAACTCCGATGGGGTGCTCCGATATCATTCGGAACCCCGTGCACGCAAACGAGATATACAACCATACCAAATTCAATATTGCGGAGTCAATGGCACAATCAAAATTTCCATACGAGGTCATATTGATAAAAAGTTGGTCCCACACCCAAATGCCATTTTAAGTAATAAACACAAAAGGGCTCGAAAAAATATCGAAAACCTCGGGACACAAAAGAAGGGTCAATATAGACCAAACTTGATATTCCGAAGCTAACCGCACTGACAGAATTCTCATCCAAGCGCGTTTATTCAGAGTGTTGACTAAAGTCAAACTTAGGCTTAAACTTAAAGTTAAAACGCCTAATCGCACTGACTCACACTGAAAACCTTGGGAGTCATACCAACCATGCTACTAGCCTAAAATGACCCATACGAAGCTGATGGAATCGTTAGAATTGGATTTTGATGTCATCTTCTTGAACTTTTAATCGAAAATGATCGTTCAAGGTTTATAAGCTCCAAAAACACTAAAACTCGCACAAAAGCCAAACGAACGACCATGTGACCGAACTGTCACTTCAAGAAAGCAAGTCATAAATGACTTGAGGTCACTACAGAAATGCTCCAAACGACACACAAAAGGCAAAACACAGAAATGACCACGAGGGTCATTACAATATCCACTACTAAAAAGGACTTTTATCCGCTAAGGTTCAAGAAGTACCTGAAGGATCAAACAATCCGGGAAGCTGCTCTCGCATCTCCTGCTCAGTGTCCCAGGTAGCATTTATTTTTGTTGGGGGTGGGGTAAATGGATTGTGAGTGATAGGGTGAAGTCTGAGTAACCCAAAACTTATAAATCCTCTCTTGGGGTTTTCTTGCCTGTGTTCTTTTCCCCCAAGAGACTGTTTAATTTCTTTTGAACTGACATGTGTTAGGATAGTATGTATAGAAACATGAACAAGAATGAAACATGATGGCTTTTGAAAAATATACCTGTCCAAATTTAAACAAAGAAAACTACTAAATGGAAAACAGAAACATATTGTTGGCTAGATTGTACATATTGGGTTGCCTCCCAAACAACGTTTGATTTAACGTCGCAGCACGACGCAAGTTTCTTGCTTACTTAGACTTCAGAAAGATTGTAGGCCTCAATCACCTCTTGCACAGTTTCAGCATTTCCTAGATAGATCTTGATCCTTTTCCCATTTACCATAAACTTAGTTCCTTCATTATTCTCAAGCTCAACCGCTCCATGGGGGAGCACTTTTGTGAGCAAAAATGGCCCAGTCCATTTGGACTTGAGTTTACCTGGAAATAAGCGCAACCTAGAGTTGAATAGAAGCATAAGATCACCAACCACAAATTCTCGCTTTTCAATTCTTTGATCATGATACCGCTTCATCTTCTCTTTGTACAAGGCTGAACTTTCGTAAGCTTTTAGGTGAAACTCATCAAACAAATTCAAGTAATTTATCTTTGATTCGATGCGGCGCCCCAATCCAAATTTAGTTTCTTCATTGCCCACATCGCCTTATGCTCTAGCTCTACCGGTAAATGACAAGACTTCCCATATACAAGTTGGTAAGGAGACATAGAGTAATAAAAAATAGAGAGATCTACAAAACCTAAAGTCACATCCATGGTTGAAAAAATTAAAGGAAAGAAGGTAAAACAGTAGGAGGACAAAAATAGGGCAGAAAGAGATTGAAAGCCAATTATAATGTCAAGGAGGGCAGAAACTTACTAAGAAGTACCCAAATGTACCACACCTGACCCTGAGCCTACGTTACAAGCCAAGAAAGTCCTAGTGTGATCCTAGAGTCTAATGTGGGGCGTCTAAGCAGTGAAAATAAGGGCAAGCCTATGGTATTGAGCACTAACTGTACTTGAAGTTGTTTCTGAGAGTGAGTGTTGAATGAATCCTTGTACTCAAAGCCGTAAGTCATTGTGTGAAAGAAAAGGGATTTTGTGTGAAGTAAGGACACTAGTTACATTTTCGAAAAGTTGGTACTTTGGTGATAGTAAAATAGTTTAATAACTAAGCCAAACATCGATTATGATATCTAATATGAGGTAAATGTAAGGGTTAGTAAAGTACACACATGTAGCCGGACCAAGGTGCGGGGTGAAATTCTCTATATGCCAGACCAAGGATTTAGAGATACCTAACTTATCACTTTGCATGTAATACACTAAGAAATGATTGCTATTATTAGGATTACTACGTTATGAGCTAGTGGGGAACACAGATACCCTAGTTATTTCCCTCATCTTGATAACAACCCAAAACTGACTTTTGATTATTGATTATTTATTGAATTCTTACAATTTGTTCTACAAAACCCCCATTTTTTTATTACTTGTTTCTGGAAGTAATTTGACTAATTGAATATAATTGTTGGTTAAATCATGCGTTAGGATAGTATGTATAGAAGCATGAACAAGAATGAAGTATGATGACTTATGAAAAATATACCCGTCCAAATTTTGACTTGTGTGTTAGAAGTGGTAGGCTATGACAAGTTGAATATGTTGGCTCTAAGTATGACAGGATAATGAATCAACCTATTGGCGCGACTTGAGATGAAACTTGAACTAGGTAATTTGATAATCTGATAATGAAACTATGTGCCAAGTGTGTGTGAGAATAGTTTATTGGTCAAACAATTTTTGTGCAAAATTTAGAACTTGCCCAGTTAGTCCTGCTAAGACAATTCACTCTAGAAACTAGGAGGTGATCATAGGCCCTTGTAATGTCAAGGGAAAGAAGGTAAAACGGTAGGAGGAAAAAAATAGGGTAGAAAGAGGTTGAAAGCCAATTGTAATGTCAAGGATGGTAGAAAGTTACTAAGAAGTACCCAAATGTACCACACCTGACCTTGAGCCTACGTTATAAGCCAAAAAAAGTCATATAGTGATCCTAGAGTCTAATGTAGGGCATCTAAGCAGTGAAAATAAGGGCAAGCCTATAGTATTGAGCACTAACTGTACTTGAAGTTGTTTCTGAGAGTGAGTGTTGAATGAATCCTTGTACTCAAAGTCCTAAGTCATTGTGTGAAATAAAAGGGATTTCGTTTGAAGTAAGAGCACTAGTTGCATTTTCAGAAAGTTGGTATTTTGGTGATAGTAAAACAGTGTATGTTGTGTATTGGTTGGTCGATCATTGTCATAGTTTGATCCGCATGAATTAGCTTGTCGAGTCTAAGAGAACAAATTTTGCACCCGGAAAGTCAGTGGGATAGAGAGCCATATGATTGCTTGTGCTTAAAATTCTTGCTTCTATACAAGTGTCGTTTAGAGTCTTAGTGTGTCGCTAGAGGACAAACAACGAATTTAAGTTGAGGGTGTTGATATACCGTGAGTTTACGGTATTTCTAATACATTTCACTTACAAGTTGTGTGTGTCTAGGGTTTTATTTGTATTAGTTTTCATGTGTTTTTATCATATTTTGCAGGAAAGATGTTCAGGCGCGGAATTAAAGAGACAGCTGACAGAATTGCAGAAAAGGGCATCTACGGAGGGCATCTATGGACCGTAGATCCATTGACGCTCCATAGATGGTAGTCGTAGATCAGCAGCTAAGGCATGGAAGGCAAATCAGGGAAATCTGACCAAGTGTGGAACCACGGTACCCATTGACGGTCCGTAGATTGATCTACGGACCGTACTGTTGATCCGTAGATTGATATTGTGAGGGTTCCAGTACCTGATTTTTGAAGATTCAAAGTGTGGAGCTACGGAAGGGGATTGACGGACCGTAGATCGATCTACGGTCCATACTGCAGTTTCGTCGTTTGCTTCAGAGAAGCTGATTTTTGGAAGTTGAAATATTTTCTAAGTCCTGGCTAACGGAAGGGACTCACGGACCGTACATCCATTGACGGTCCGTGAGTCAGTCTCGTGGAATGAAGACGCGTGCCTGTAACAAACTTTCCTTATTTTGTTTCCCTTTTAATTTAGGACTTGTTTTCTATAAATGGGGCATGTAACCTCATTTTTGGGGGTTAGACATTATTATTCTATTCTAGTTCTTGACTTGGGAGGTTAACTTGCAACTTTAGAAATTATTAATTTCCTTAGATCGTTTTGAAGATTTTGGAGTTGCAATTCAAGTTGAATTTCTGGGTTTGTTACTCTTGTTACGTAAGTTTATCATTCTTCCATCTAAAACAATGAATTGTAGTCATATGATTATGGATAACTAAACTCCACAACTAGGGTTGTGGGAACCATGAGCAATTAACAAAGTATGAATAGTAAATAAGCAATTCTTGAATAGTGTGGTGCATGCATTGATAATTCTTTCGTTTAGAAGTCTTTCTAGCGGTTGCAAACGTTAGAACTCGCCTTGTTGCTACTTGCCGGACCAAGGAGGTAATCAACAAGAAAAGAATTATCAACATATATTTAGTGTGATACTATCTAATAGGCTAGTGTCGATTGGTGTAAAATAATAACTAAGCCAAACATTGATTACGATGTCTAATATGAGGTAGAGGTAAGGGTTAGTAAAGTACACACGTAGCTGGACCAAGGTGCGGGGTGAAATTCTCTAGATGCCGGACCAAGGATTTAGAGATACCTAACCTATTACTTTGCATGTAATATACTAAGAAATGATTGCTATTATTAGGATTACTGCGTTATGAGCTTGTGGGGAACACGGATACCCTAGTTATTTCACTCATCTTGATGACAACCCAAAACTGACTTTTGATTACTGATTATTTATTGAATTCTTACAATTTGTTCTACAAAACCCCTCTTTTTTATTACTTGTTTCTGGAAGTAATTTGACTAATTGAATATAATTGTTGGTTAAAGTAAAGTCTAAACCATTTTCCTCGTGGGATCGACCCGAACCTACAAGTTGAGTTCTTTACTTGATAACAATCGCTTATGCTTCTTTAGGGAGGTGTAATTTGAGCGTGTCAGTGTCTAGGGAGAGAAATATTTGGGAGAGTCTTTTTTTTTTTTTGTAATTTTGGAAGAATTAAGTGAATGGGCTAATTTGGGTGTTGAAAATACTTATATAGGGGTCTTAGGGAAGGGTAAAATGATGTAGTATAGGAACTAATTAATTTGGACAAGACCTAACTACCCCTGAATTAACTGTCAGCTACCCACCGACCTTCCACTTAGGGACCCAGTCGACAGACCGTGGTCTGACCCACGACCCATCCTGGTGACCGTTGATGGTTATGAGAGACTTGGGATTTGGCCCATGGAACCACGGGCCCTAACCATGGATCGTGGTATGATCAACGGTTCGTTGGTCAGGCCGTGGTTCTGGCCTTTCTTGTATTCCAAGAGGATCCCATCCACGGACCACATCTACGGTCCATGGTCCCTTCCATGGGCCGTGGGTCGCCGGCATGGGTTGCACCTGCAACTTCTGGAAATTTTATTTTATTACCCTTTTTCGGATACTGTGTGTTACAATATCTCCCCCTTGGGACCATTCGTCCTCGAATGCGATTCAAACTAGTTCTAAAAGATTAGGGGAGGAACAAACAACCCAACCTAAAATGCAATTCATATAAATGTACATAACCAATGAGGAACTATGGACTCCGAGCTAGAATGTTCTCGAAACATCATAAGAGGGGTGAAACTAAGTGTAACAGCCCATCATGCATATATACAGGGAGGAAACATCAACTCTAAGCTAAACATACTCAATGCATCATAAAGAAGTAGGAACTACATCTAGCAACCCAATATTAATTTTTACAATTACTCATGTTCAAGGAGGAACTACCTTTTCCAAGATAAAAGCATGCTCAACACAATCTCATGGGGCTCATATACTATTGTTCTAAAAAAGCATAGCTAAAGCATGTTAATCAACTCATCTCATGAAGTCTATATGTAACTCATACTTGATATACCGTGAGTTTACGGTATTTCTAATACATTTCACTTACAAGTTGTGTGTGTCTAGGGCCTATTTATATTGGTTTTTATGTGTTTTTATCATGTCTTGCAGGAAAGGTGTTCAGGCGCGGAAGTATAGAGACAACTGAAAGAAATGAGAAACAAGGCATTTACGGAGGTGATCTACGGACCGTAGGTCCATTCACGGTCCGTAGGTGATGACCGTAGATCAGCAGGCATGGTATTGAGGACAAATCAGGGAAATCTGACCAAGTGTGGAACCACGGTGCCCATTGACGGTCCGTAGATTGATCTACGGACCGTACTGTTGATCCGTAGAGTGATACTGCGAGGGTTCCAGTACCTGATTTTTGAAGATTCTAAGTATGGAGCTACCGAGGGGATTGACGGGTCGTAGGTCGATCTACAGTCCGTACTGCTGGTCCATCGTTTGCTTCAGAGAAGCTGAAATATTTTCTAAGTCCCGATTGACGGAAGGGACTTACGGACCGTGGATCCATCGACGGTCCGTAAGTCGGTCTTGTGGATTGAAGACGCGTACCTGAACAAAACTTTCCTTAATTTGTTTCCTTTTTTATTTAGGATTTGTTTTCTATAAATAGGACATGTAAACCTCGTTTTTGGGGGTTAGACACTATTATTCTAGTTTTACTTTGTAACTTTGGAGATTAATTTGCAACTCTAGCAATTATTGATTTCTAAGTTCGTTTTGAAGATTTTGGCTTTACAATTCAAGTTAAATTTCTGGGTTTATCATTCTCTTTACGTAAGTTCATGATTTCTTCATCTACAATTATGAATTGTGTTCTTGCCAATATGAGTAACTAAATCCACAATTAGGGTTGTGGGAACCATGAGCGATTAACAAAGTATGAATAGTAAATAAGCAATTCTTGACTAGTATTTTGCATGCATTGATAATTCTTTCGTTTAGAAGTCTTTTTAACGGTGGCCAACGTTAGAACTCGCCTTGTTACTACTTGCCGGACCAAGGAGGTAATTAACAAGAAAAGAATTATCAACATAGATTTAGTGTGATACTATCTAATAGGCTAGTGTCGATTGGTGCGAAGTAATAACTAAGCCAAACATCGATTATGATGTCTAATATGAGGTAAAGGTAAGGGTTAGTAAATTATACACACGTAGCCGGACCAAGGTGCGGGGTGAAATTCTCTAGATGCCGGACCAAGGATTTAGAGATACCTAACTTATCACTTTGCATGTAATACACTAGAAAAGGATTGCTATTACTAGGATTACTGCGTTATGAGATTATGGGGAACACGTGTACCCTAGTTATTTCTCTTATCTTGATAACAACCAAAGTTGAATTTAATTATTGATTACAATATTAAGTCTTACTATTTGTTTTACACAAGCACAACCCCCCTTTTTATTACCTGTTTCTGGAAATAATTTGACTAATCGAATATAATTGTTGGTTAAAAGTAAAGTCTAAACCATTTTCCTCGTGGGATCGATCCCAACCTACAAGTTGGGTTCTTTACTTGATAACGATCGCTTATGCTTCTGAAAGGAGGTGTAATTTGAGCGTATCAAATTTTGGCGCCGCTGCCGGGGAATCTGGCTTTTAGATTTAGTTTTAACTACAATATTGAACGTTAGTCAAATATTTCCTAATTTTATTTTTTTTCTTTGTTTTTGTCTCTCTCAGGTTCAGACTCTAGTGTATGCCAAGTACACGGAGCCAAGGCGAACCACTTACTCCGTACGATCCAGAGTTGAACAGAACTTTGCGAAGAATGAACAATCAAGGATTTCTAGTTCATCCTATCGGAGGAAATCTAGATGAAGCAGTTGAGTTACAGCAGCCAAGAGTAGTTGGTGGGGAAAACCGGGGTCTAGCTGAAAATCAATTGGGAGATGCAATGAGAGTGCATGGTCCACCAGGCCCACAACACCATGACAACTATCGGGGCAACGTCGACATAGCAGATTCCGATGGACCCATCGTCCTACCTCCTCTACCTCCAGGGCACACATTTGTGGTGACTAGTAGTTTGATGCAGATGCTTACAGCAAGAGGCTTATTTTCAGGATCGCCATCGGAGGATCCACATGCTCACTTAGCCAAGCTCAGGGTGGTTTGCAAAAGTTGTGTAGGCAGACCAGACTTGGATATGAACGTCATTGGGTTACGAGTGTTCCCTCTGTCACTGACAGGCGATGCTGCAGTATGGTTCACTGAGCTTCCTTATAACTCAATTTTCACATGGGACCAACTAGCAGAGGTATTTAAAGCAAAGTACTATCCAGTATCTAAGAAGCTCAATCACAAAGATCGGGTCAACAATTTTGTGGCATTACCTGGAGAGTCTGTGAGTAGCTCGTGGGACAGATTCACTGCTTTCGTAAGAAGTGTCCCAAATCACCGTATTGATGATGAGTCACTGAAGGAATATTTCTATCGAGGACAGGATGATAACAATAAAGCAGTACTTGACACTATTGCTGGAGGTTCATATGGTGATTGTACATACGCACAGATTGCTGAAAAATTGGAGAGGATCTCTCGCAACAATAAAGCGTGGAGCACTAGAAGGTCAGATACTGGGAGAAACACATTTGCTGTTCATAATGCTACTGTTAACTCTGCAGATGATATTCGTGAGGAGATGGCTCAGATGAGGACAGAGTTGGGGTTGGTATTGAAGCATGTGAGTGGAGGAGCAGAAAAGGTAAATGCTGTAAATTACTTAACTAGAACTCCACCACCAGTTGAGGAGTGTTACTATGAAGAGGACACTTATGCGGTGAATGATCAGACGGGGGGTTTCCGACCAAACGCCCAAGGATCCAACACGGAAAATTGGCGCCAAGGTCAAGGGAACCAAGGTCGGAACTATGGAAATTACAACCGAGAGGGTCACTATGTCCGAGATGGGAACTTCAATCGCGACAACAACTACAACAGGAACAACTATGGCAACAGAAACGATCGGGTTGGACCCTATGTTCCCCCTCAAAATCGGGAATCTGGTGCTAGGGAAGTTGGAGGTAATATGACGCGTATTGAAGATATGCTGCAGAAGATGATGAGAAGGTTTGATGCCACTGATGAGAATGTGAAGGAGATGAGAAACGACTTATCTGGTATTGGTCAAAAGGTTGATGCCCATGCAGTGTCAATAAAGCATCTAGAGCAGCAGATGACGCAGTTGTCTACTACAGTGAACCCGCGTCAACCTGGCACTCTTCCTAGCAACACCATCCAGAATCCGAAGAATGATGGGCATTGTATGGCAATTACCACTCGAGGAGGCAAGCAAACCGTAGATCCACCTATGCCGTCTATGGTAGAAGTTGAGAATAGAAAAGAAGATGATGTGGTGAAAGTTAGAGAGGAGTCAGAGGTTGTGACAGAACAAGAAGTGGAGGTACCTCAGAAAGTGGTTCCCATACCTAGACCTCCACCACCTTTTCCTCAAAGGTTAGTGAAGAAGACTGAAGATGGGAAATATCGCAGGTTTATCACTATGTTGAAGCAGCTTTCTATCAATGTCCCTTTGATAGAAGCCTTGGAGCAAATGCCTGGATATGCAAAATTCATGAAAGATATGGTGACAAAGAAAAGGTCTGTGAGTTTTGAAGATGATGATAGATTGCAGCATTGTAGTGCTATTGCTACAAGATCTCTGGTGCAGAAGAAGGAAGACCCTGGTGCTTTCACGATCCCATGTACTATAGGGTTATTACACTTTGCTAAGGCATTGTGTGATCTTGGTGCTAGCATCAACCTCATGCCTTTATCTATTTACAAGAAGTTGGGTCTAGGGGATCCAAAGCCCACTGCAATGCGGTTACTGATGGCTGATCGGACTGTGAAGAGGCCCATAGGTGTGCTCCATGATGTGCTAGTGAAAGTAGAGTCTTTCATCTTTCCGGCGGATTTTGTGATCCTTGACTGTGAGGTTGATTTTGAGGTTCCCATCATCCTTGGGAGACCATTTCTTGCCACAGGGCGTGCGTTGGTTGATATGGAAAAGGGACAGATGAAGTTCAGACTGAACAATGAAGAAGCAACTTTCAATATCTGTAGATCCATGAAGCAGAATGGTGAGCTACAAACAGTATCTGCTATAACTTACAGAGTGGAGAGTGGGTCAGAAGTGCAAATTGAAGAGCGATTAGGTGTTGAGGCACTAGCAGCAGTCATGATGAATTTTGGTAGTGATGGTATTGAAGAATATGACGAGTTGGTAGCCGCACTTGATAAGTGTGAATACCGCTCCAAACCAAAGAAGTATGAGCTAGACATGAAGAATCGCGAGTCCCCACCCACAAGACCATCAATTGTGGAGGCACCGAAATTGGAGCTTAAAGCTCTACCACCACACTTGAGGTATGTATATTTAGGCGAAGAGAATACTTTGCCGGTCATCATTGCAGCAGATTTGAATGCAAGGCAAGTAGAGTGTTTGGTGACTGTATTAAAGAAGTTCAAGCGAGCGATTGGGTGGACTATTGCAGATATTATTGGGATTCCCCCCGGTATCTGTTCTCACAAAATCCAACTCATACCAGATCATAAACCCAGTGTTGAGCACCAGAGAAGATTAAATCCACCGATGCAAGAGGTAGTCAAAAAGGAGATCATCAAATGGCTGGATGCGGGAGTTATTTATCCCATCTCAGATAGTAATTGGGTGTGTCCTGTGCAATGTGTACCTAAAAAAGGTGGTATGACTGTGGTTCCAAATGAAAGAAATGAGCTTGTTCCAATGAGGCCTGTCACTGGATGGAGGGTTTGCATGGATTACCGGAAGTTGAATGCGTGGACCGAGAAAGACCACTTCCCTATGCCATTCATGGATCAGATGTTAGATAGACTTGCAGGCAAGGGTTGGTATTGTTTTCTTGATGGGTATTCGGGCTACAATCAAATTTCTATAGCTCCAGAAGACCAAGAGAAGACCACCTTCACTTGCCCATATGGAACTTTTGCGTTCAAACGAATGCCCTTCGGATTGTGCAATGCTCCAGCGACCTTCCAGAGATGTATGATGTCGATATTTTCTGATATGGTGGAGGACACTATTGAGGTGTTCATGGATGATTTTTCAGTGGTAGGTGATTCGTTTGATCACTGTCTAAAACATCTGGCCGAGGTGCTCAAAAGATGTGAAGACTGCAACTTGGTGCTGAATTGGGAGAAATGTCATTTCATGGTAAAAGAAGGTATAGTGTTGGGTCATCGAATTTCAGAGAAAGGTATTGAGGTTGATAGAGCTAAAGTCGAGGTAATAGAAAAGCTTCCACCACCTATCTCTGTAAAAGGTGTTAGAAGTTTTCTTGGGCATGCAGGTTTTTATAGGAGATTCATCAAAGATTTCTCAAAAATTGCACATCCCTTGTGCAAACTGCTCGAGAAGGAGAATAAGTTCTGCTTTGATGATGCTTGTCTTAGAGCATTTGGAGAGTTGAAGGAAAAGTTGGTTACAACACCTATCATTATTTCACCAGATTGGGAACAACCGTTTGAGGTAATGTGTGATGCGAGTGGAGTGGCGCTTGGTGTAGTATTGGGTCAAAGGCGTGAGAAAATTCTTCACCCTATTTACTATGCTAGCAAAGCTCTGAATGTGGCCCAGAAGAATTATACAGTGACCGAACAAGAACTTCTTGCGGTGGTTTTTGCATTCGAAAAATTTCGTTCCTACTTGCTTGGTACTAAGGTCATCGTGCATACTGACCATTCTGCATTGAGGTATTTGATGGCGAAAAAGGATGCAAAACCACGATTGATTAGATGGGTATTGTTGCTGCAAGAGTTTGATTTTGTGGTAAAAGATAGAAAGGGAACCGAAAATCAAGTTGCCGACCACTTGTCCAGATTAGAGGAGGAGGCCATGCTAAAGCTTGGAGATAGGGCTGAAATTAATGATGCTTTTCCAGATGAACAGGTATTGGCTGCTTCTAATGATTTGATTCCTTGGTTCGCAGACTTTGCTAATTATTTGGCAAGCGATATTGTGCCACCCGATTTGTCTTTTCACCAAAGGAAAAAGTTTATGCATGATGTGAAGAAATTCTTTTGGGATGAACCTTATTTGTATCGTAGTTGTGCTGATGGGATTATTCGTCGCTGTGTGCCTGAGGTTGAGATGTTGAGTGTACTTGAAGCATGCCATTCATCGCCCGTTGGTGGGCATCATAGTGGTATTCGGACTGCACATAAGATTTTGCAGTGTGGATACTATTGGCCTACCATCCACCAAGATGCTCATGATTTCGCCAAGTCTTGTGATCGTTGCCAAAGAGATGGAGGGATTTCAAAGAGGCAAGAGCTCCCTATGAATCCTATACTGGTGATCGAATTGTTTGATGTATGGGGCATTGATTTTATGGGTCCATTTGTGAGTTCATATGGGATGAAGTATATTCTTGTTGCGGTTGATTATGTATCGAAGTGGGTGGAAGCAGTAGCGCTCTCCAACAACGAAGGTAAAAGTGTCACCGCATTCTTGAAAAAGAATATCTTCTCCAGATTTGGTACACCGAGGGCTATTATTAGCGATGGAGGCTCTCACTTTTGTAATAAGTTGTTCAAGGCACTACTTGAGAAATATGGTGTCCGTCACAATGTAGCCACTCCTTATCATCCACAGACTAGCGGGCAAGTTGAAGTGTCCAACAGAGAAATCAAACAGATATTGGCGAAGACTGTGAACGCCAATCGAACGGATTGGTCAAGGAAGCTTGATGATGCTCTATGGGCATATCGCACTGCATACAAGACCCCCATAGGTATGTCTCCTTACCAACTTGTATATGGGAAGTCTTGTCATTTACCAGTAGAGCTAGAGCACAAGGCTATGTGGGCAATGAAGAAGTTAAATTTGGATTAAAGGATGAATGACTTGAATGTGCTTGATGAGTTTCTCCTAAAAGCTTATGAAAGTTCAGCCTTATACAAAGAGAAGATGAAGAGGTATCATGCTCAAAGAATTGAAAAGCGAGAATTTGTGGTTGGTGATCTTGTGCTGCTATTCAACTCTAGGTTGCGCCTATTTCCAGGCAAATTCAAGTCCAAGTGGACCGGGCCATTTTTGCTCACAAAAGTTCTCTCGCACGGAGCAGTTGAGCTTGAAAAGAAGAATGGAACAAGGTTTGTGGTGAACGGGCAAAGGATAAAGATCTACCTGGGAAATGCTGAAACTGTGCAAGAAGTGATTGAGGCCTGCAATCTTGATGAAGTCTGAGTAAACAAGACACCTGCGTCGTGCCGCGACGTTAAATCAAGCGCTGCTTGGGAGGCAACCCAAGATGTACAATCTAGCCAACGATAGGGTTCTGTTTTCCATTTAGTAGTTTAGCTTTCTTTGATTACTTGCGTCTTTGTATCAATGTAGGTAGGTGCTTCAGTGTTTTAGTTCTTAGTGTTGCCTAGAAGTAATATAGGGTCCGTGTCTAAAAAGTGTCCAGAAAATGTAAAAAAATAATAGCCTATTGGTTGCTACATGTGCAGGTACACCACACAATAAATCTGCAGAAAATGGTCTGGTGCAGAGGTCTACGGATCCCATCGACGGTCCGTCGATTGATCCACGGACCGTCAATGGTATCCGTAGATCCCAAGTAAGTTCCTAAATTTGTCCAAGTATAATAGTGATCTACAGCCCCGATCTACGGACCGTAGATCGACTCACGGACCGTAGACGGGGTCTCGTGAGTCCAAACCCTAAAGTTGTTTGACCCAACCCGGACCCCCATTACTTAAAAGCCCCCATGTTTCAAACCATTTCCCTTTCCTCCATTACTCCCAAAACCATTTCACCCACTCTTTAAACTCCCTAAATCACTCCATAACTACCACATAATATCCTCCCTTCCATAAATTCCCAAAATCCTTTCCATACCAAAAACAACCCATCCCATAATCTAACAAAAAAGGTCCGGTGTTTGGTCAGTAACGAAGAGGTGACTCATTGGTCTTGCTAAGCATAGTATCATCACGCAATCACCCCACTCCTTGTTGCTTGTAAGGTAATAGACTTTCCCTTCACTTTGAATTTCGATTTATAGATTGAATATAGAGAGTCGGGAGTTGGGTCTTGACCTTGGCCAATTGTAGATGAAAGTGCGTGATAAAATTGAATATTACAATGCCCTTGGAACGATAGATAATGATTGTATAGCATTAGTGTATATGATCGTAAAAACTATACGCTAGTTTTGACTTAGGGTTCCACATTTAGTCTAAATTGTTGGGTCTAATAATCGGTCGAAATCTTAAGAATGACGAACTAGCATAATTTAAATTTATAAATGCATGATGAGGTTGTGTTAATGTTGAAAACAAAGGCCAAAAATGTATGATACCTGGCACCGATGGCTTCCACGATACCCCATCTACGGACCGTAGATGGGGTTCGTAATTGGATGCACCTGAAAAATTTCACCAAGTGTGAAACCACAGAGGTGGACTACAGTCCGTAGGTCCATCTACGAACCGTTTTGCACTTCCGTGGTTTCAATCTGCGACCTATATGTCAGGCCCCCTGATCCACGAAAAAGATCCACGGACCGTAGTTCAGTCTACGGACCATAGGTCTCCTCCGTGAATGACCACTGTAGCATCTGTCAAATTTTTTTGTGTGAACTTAGTTGAGGGTCTCTACCAATTCTAAAAGTTTCTTTTGCTGCATATGGTTAGTTTTGGCACTAATATCGTTCCCGCAAGTACGATGACACCCAATAAGATGGTCACTTACTCAAAACAGGACAAGTCCAAATCTATTGCCCCTAGTTTCCGGTTAATTGATGAGGACACTGACAACGACTCTGACCCTGAATATGTGCCTCACAACCCTAGGGCTTCTCGCGCTGCACCCAGAAGCATCCCCCGGAAGGTGCTCCCCGACGTAGTCTCTGTCTCCCAGTCTGATGAGGAGCACACATTGATCGGGTCACCAACTAGGGCTGCTTCCAGTTCAGAGGGACCTATGTCTGGGTCCGAGTCTGCCCATTCCTCAGGCTCCCAGTCTGCCCACTCTTCACAATCAGAGTCTATCCATGCTACAGGGTCCAATGCCAAATCATCCACAGGGTCTGGAGAGAATGACCAAGCAGCCTCGTCTGACGAGGCAACTAGCTCAGAGTCCATACCTGCACCATGGAATGATGACCCCACTCCTGTAGCCGGCGAGCTGAATAGGTGGTGTGTAGAAGGTCAATGACAAATCTATCGGGATGCTGAGATGGTTAATGACAAACAAAAGATGGCCCGACTAATTCAAGAGGAGCGCCGATTCCTCATGGGGAGCTTGGATACTGTTCCAGTTATTCACCTGCTGTTCAAACTTCACAAGTATGACTGGATGGCTCGAGACCCAGGGACGTATAGCGAGGAGATTGTCCGGGAGTTCTATGCTTGCTATGCTGCAACTATTCGCGGGTCCATTTCCAAGCGGTCAAAGCCACTAGCTCAGGCTCCGCTCACTTCCACCTTGGTTCGAGGGTGTCCGGTGGACATATCACCCGCCACCATTAGCCTTTTTCTCTATGGTCCTACCACGGGCCACTCTTGGTCTCCTAACACTTCAGAGTTTGATTACCGCTGAGATATCGTGCGGAGTGGCACTTTTTGGAGAAATGCTGAGCAGCGAGAGGCTGTGATACTATGACTGGCCAGGTACATTGGTGCGGATGGCGAGCGGGCGGAATGGGTCACTGCTTTTCGGTTGGGCATCCAAAAGGCCACGTTAAATTTTGTGGCCAAGTTCTTCTGGCTGCTGGTGCGTAACAGAGTGTCACCTACAAAAGCTGACAATCAAGTCACTTGGGACAAAGCGGTGATGGTTGCAGCATTGGTAACAGGAGTAGAGATCGACTTTGCCCGCATACTGCTGGCAGAGATTCACGAGAGAGCTTTCAGGACCTCCACTACTTACCCCTTCCCATGTATGATTTTTCATTTGTGCAGGGACTCTGGAGTGCCGATCTGGCATTGTGACAGGTTAGTCCACCCTACAGGGGCATTGGATATCGGCCTTANGTGATGGTTGCAGCATTGGTAACAGGAGTAGAGATCGACTTTGCCCGCATACTGCTGGCAGAGATTCACGAGAGAGCTTTCAGGACCTCCACTACTTACCCCTTCCCATGTATGATTTTTCATTTGTGCAGGGACTCTGGAGTGCCGATCTGGCATTGTGACAGGTTAGTCCACCCTACAGGGGCATTGGATATCGGCCTTATTCGAGATGAGGCAAATGTGGCAGCACCTCGTAAAGAGCCCCAGATCGAGGTACCTCCCTTGGGTTTCGATCTTGCAGACACTGTGGGGCAGGCACAGGGCAGTGACCCCATTATCCCAGACCACACCGACACTGTCCCAGGCTCCTCTTCTCAGGCAGCTAGTATTGCTCCTAGCTCTTCCCGGTCCACACCATAGTTAGGAGCGACGGTTGTCCCGATGGCCAGAGTACAGAAGTTAGAGGCGCAGATGGCCACACTGCTGCATCACATCCAGCCGTGGATGCAAAAGTTGATTGCCGAGTCCGAGGCTAGAATGGAGCGCAGGATGGAGAGGATGATGGACCAAAAGGTCCAGGCTGTTAATAAGTGCCTTGATGCCTTTGAGTTGTGAGTCCTCGAGTGATCAACTCCGGGCATAGAGCTATCTTCTTTGCAGGCTGACTTAGCCAGCCTCCGGACTGACGTTGATGCCCTTCTTGCTGCACCTTCAGTTGAGACTCAGGCTGCTCCCACTGCACTGGCTGATGAGACAGTGCTAGAGGCTCTATTTAGTGGGACCGTCGAGGAGGGGCTTGCACTGACACAAGCCAAGGGCAAGCGGCACCGCTCTCATCGCACGGAGGAAGAGAAAGCTCAGAAAAGACAGCGTCAGCAGGAAAAGGAGGCTAGGAGGGCTTCTATTACAGACGAAGAGTTGTGCCAGCAGAGGGTGCGTGAGAGAGCTGCAGGGGCATCAAGCTCTGCCCCAGTTGCAGAGGATCAGCCTATTTTGAGAGGCGTTGCGAGCACCACTGATGGTGCGGAGCGTTTGATAGAGAGCACTACTGAGGGTGCTAGGATTGCTGAGGTGGGCACTACTGAGGGTGCCCCATTGATGTTCCAGCGGGTTCCAGGAAACTGGACCCCCCTACTTGTTGATGAGTCGCCGGCGTTTTGCGCCACAGGTTTGCTTCACCCAAATCCATTTTCTTTTACTGTTTCTATATGCATTGTGGACAATTGCATCTATTTTTGTTGGGGGTGGGGTAAATGGATTGTGAGTGATAGGGTGAAGTCTGAATAACCCAACTCATGAATCCTCTCTTGGGGTTTTCTTGCCTGTGTTCTTTTCCCCCAAGAGACTGTTTAATTTTTGTTGAACCGGCATGTCTTAGGATTATGTGTGTAGAAGCATGATACAGAATGAAGCATGATGGCTTATGAAAAATGATACCCGTAAGATTCTGGGTTGTATGCTAGAAGTAGGCTACGATTAAGTTGATTGTGTTGGCTCTGAGTATGACATAGTAACAATCGACTTGATGGCATGATTAGACCTGAAACTTGAACTGGGTAATCTGATAATCTGATAATGAAACTATGTGCCAAGAGTGGGTGAGAATCATTGACTGTTCAAACGGTTTTGTGCAAAACTAGAACTTGCCCGGTTAGTCCTGCTAAGACAATTCAATCTAGAGGATAGGAAGTGATCATAGGCCATTGTTCTGAAAAATCCACAAATTGCGTAGAAAGATTCAACCAAATGAAATAACTGTTCTCTTTGATCCAACTTTGAGCCTAAAAATAAACCATTTCTTTCTAAAACCCCAAACTCACTTTCCCATAATCTACTATGTTGGCCCCGGTCCCTCCTTGGACATGTGCACTTTGACTTAGGCCAAAAGCCTAAGTTGAGGGTGGCTAATGTAAAAAGTAACTTCAATCTTGGCCCTGACCTGACATCGGGTATTGTGCACCTCAACTAACGGAAAATCCATAAGTTGAGGGTGGCTATGAAAGAGGAAAATGAAAGAAAAATAGGTATGAAAAGAGTGGAAAGAAAAAGAAAAAAAAGAGAGGGGAAAACGTGAGGAAAGGATGTGACTTGTTAAAAGCGAAAGGAACAATTAAATAAAAGGAAAATGAACTACAAAGTCTAAAGTCACATCCGTGGTTGAAGAAAAATTAAGGGAAAGAAGGTAAAGCAATAATATGACAAAAATAGGGCAAAAAGAGGTTAAAAGCCTAGTGTAATGACAAGGAGGGCAGAAAGTCACTAAACAGTACCCAAATGTACCACAACTGACCCTGAGCCTACGTTACAAGCCAATAATGTCCTATAGTGATCCTAGAGTCTAGTTTGGAGAGTCTAAGCAGTGAAAATAAGGGAAAGATTATGACAGTAAGCACTAACTGTATTTGAAACTACTTCTGAGCGTGAGTGTTGAATAAATCCTTGTACCATGAATGACATTAAATTTTTGCGAAAAGGGGATTTCGTTTGAAGTAAGGGCACTAGTTACATCGTCAGAAAGTTGGTACCTGGGTGACAGTGAGAAGGTGTCTATTGTGTGTCAGTTGGTTGGCCTGTGTCATGATGTGATCCACATGAGTTGACTTATCGAGTCTAAGAGAATGAATGTGCACCCGAACAATGAGGAGGTAGAGAGCTATGTGATTGCTTGAGTTTAGAAATGCTTGCTTCTATACAAGTGTCGTTTAGAGTTGTAGTGTGTCGCTTGAGGACAAACAACGAATTTAAGTTGACGGTGTTGATATACCGTGAGTTTACGGTATTTCTAATACATTTCACTTACAAGTTGTGTGTGTCTAGGGCCTTTTTATATTGGTTTTTATGTGTTTTTATCATGTTTTGCACGAAAGGTGTTCAAGCGCA
>NC_064287.1:9730039-9808033 GCF_019186545.1 Solanum stenotomum
CCCTTTTATTACCTGTTTCTGGAAATAATTTGACTAATTGAATATAATTGTTAGTTAAAGTAAAGTCTAAACCATTTTCCTCGTGGGATCGATCCCAACCTACAAGTTAGGTTCTTTACTTGATTACGATCGCTTATACTTCTGTAAGGAGGTGTAATTTGAGCGTATCAATACTCAATGCACAACAACATGAGGAAAATCAATCATATAAACTCATTTTATTTCAAAACACGAGTTTTCATGAACATACATAACATAAGGAAATCATGGAAACACATAAAACACATGACTCCAAAACAAAAGACAAATCAAGAGGAACAAATTACCTCAAGCTAGAATCGAAGATAAAGGAAAGAGGTAGGGATGTTAAGAAGTCACATTGCCTCCAACTTCCACCCACCAAACCATAGCAAGGAACTCTTTCTAAACCAATATAGTTTTACTCACATGCCAATCATGAGGCACACTATCTCCCCCCGGGAGAAAACCCCACTAATATTTTCAAATCCAACTCCCTCAATCTAACCATAACATTAACGTCTTAACAACCACAAAACCATTGATACAAGTAAACACTTAAGAAGTTTCCACAAGGATTTTCAATGACTACTCCAAACATGATCTCCATACATGGAACCTTACCATATCCGACGAAACACTCAACATCAAGCAATACATAACCACAAGCTAAAGGAAAAACCTTAACTTACCAATTATTGCATTTGGGGAACCCTCATGATATTCTTGAGTTTGATCTTATCTACCACCATCCTTTCCCTTTAGAAGTAAGAATTGGGCAATCTCTTTTCTTGTGACCAGTCTTTCCACACCAAAACAAGCATTAGAACTGGCTAGACATTTACCCTCATGTCTTCTCCCACACTCCCTATACTCGGGCAATATTTGCTCACTACCACCCTTACCTTGAAAACAATTTCATCCATCGGACCCTGAATGTGAAGATTCCTTATCATCTCCTCTTGCCCTCTTTGAATCCCTAGTTTTCTCCTTAAGGTTTTATTTTTCTATTTGTTGTGCATGTATCATCAACTGAGAAACATTCATCTCCTTAACAAGCATGTCGGTTAGGCATTCATTGACCACTAAGTCGGAAGCACCCGACACAAACTTACTCATCCTTGCCCTTGGATCGGCAACCATAGTTGGCTTCCTCAACTTTGTACCCACAAAATTCCGTAGGAATCATTCTAATAAAGTCCCTCACTCTAGTTGCCGCCGAACCTACCCTTGGGTTCACGGGAGACACAACCTCTTTATTTGCTTGAGCCATCCTAGCTTGGGACAATGTATAAAATACGGCTTAAAACTCATCATTAGACTTGAGGAACCTCTTGTCTCACATTCTCACGAACATTCCTATTCCATCTCACGAGATTCCTTCGTGGAGGCATATTTTGAAAGCATAAATAGGGGTTAGGAGAGAAAGACACCTAGAGTTACACTCTATCGCATGACTTTAGGAGTAATGAAAGAAGTGAAGTTTGCTAAACATCATATAGCCTCTTATAATTGTGGCACGCATCACACTTATGAAAAAGACTCTAGTAGACGTGGCTTATAAGACATCCTAGAACCATTCTAAACATTGTGCTCTGATTACAAAGTTAGTCACGACCCAGGGATAACCCCTAAATGTAACATGGCATATAGAACCCCAAAGGACTCCATACAAGCCACTTAGTTCTCATGACATAAGAAATAAAATAATAAGATGAAAATAATAGTTCGTGTTTAAAATTTTTTTAAAAATAAATAAAGCGGAAGTCTAATACACTTGTCTCATCATAGCCATCTAATACAATAGAATGAAATTGGGCCTAGCCCATACATCATGTCCAAAAGTGAAATACATGAAAGAAAGTGAAATAATAAACTCTGTCGTCGAAGCATGAGGACTCACCAAAGCTTGGAAATCTTGAACTCAACCACTAGCCATGAAATTGATAACCCTGACTGCCGGACCCTACATTTGGGGAAATGTAGGCAAGAGTATACATTAGTACAAAATAATGTACCAATTATGATAGGGATGCATAAAATATTTATAACATGCTGAAAAGGGACATTTTCATAAGTATGCAATGATCAAGCTAAAACATGTATTTTGAGAGTTAGAAACCATAAGTCATAAAACCATGATTAGTGCAAGTGAACATCATCTTTGAAACCTCTGAACTCATATGCTATACTTATTGAACTAACATTAGTTCATTATTATGGTGGGATTGAGACTTATCCAACATAAAGACCTTGTGAGCTATAACATGATCCCAGTGTCTCCAAAAGCAAAAAGGGTTTTCCTACTTGCCAACGTAGAACCATGAACTTCTAGCTTAGGTGGATCCACTAGCTAATGTATCTTGAGACAATCATCCTATAGGAGCACATAGGTAAGGGATACAAAGATTGCTTCTAGAAACCTGATCTCTACCGACGTGAGGGCTTCTATCTCAATATGCTCTCGGTGCTAAGCATAAATTCCCATGGAGTAGTTATTAAGTCTTGCCTTATCTTATCTTTAAAAGACATGGGTAGTCGCCTCTTGGCTTATCATAGGATATCTCCTTAGACCATGCGTGAGAAAACCTTTCACTATCCATGATCTTTTCATAATAGCTTTTAATCTTTGATTCAATTAGGTGAGAAAGCCTTTCAACCTAAGAATCCTTATTATGTGAGAAAGCCTTTCAACATAAGAATCCTTATTATGTGAGAAAACCTTTCACATTATTATAGTAATATGAATAAGTCTAAATTTACCTTTCAAGGTCAAAACCCACTTTCAATCATCAATGCTTAGAAAACATGGGTTAGATATGGATTTCATTTTAAAATCATGTAAAGCTTGCAATACATGCTTAATTTCATAAAACTCTTTCTTTAAGATCAAAATCCCACGTCATATAATTCATAACTTGAAAACATGAGGAATACTTGGGTCCATGGGGAAATCATCACATTTCATTAATTCATGTAGAAGAGATCATAATTCACTCATTTAAATCAATAATGAAGAGAACCCATGATAATTGAAGAAACCCCTAACTCAATTAAGGAATTCTACCTTTTGAAATAGAGGAATTTAGGAAGTCCATGGATGGAAGGAATCCATGGATGAAAACTATCGTACCTTGAATCCAAAATCTAGCCTTCAATGGAGGAATTGAGACCTTGACTTAAAACCCTAGGTTGAATCTTCTTCTTCTTCAACTTTCTAAAGAGAGAAATATTTGGGAGAGTTCTTATTTTGTAATTTTAGAAGAATGAAGTGAATGGGCTAATTTGGGGGTTGAAAATACTTATATAGGGGTTTTCGGGAAGGGTGAAACGATATAGTATATGAAATAATTTATTAGGAAAAGACCTAACTACCCCTGAATTAACAGTCATCTGCCTACCGACCTTCAACCTACAGACCCAGTCGACAAACCGTGGTCTTACCCACCGCCCGTCCTGGTGGACCATTGATGGTCATCAGAGACTTAGGATTTGGCGCATTGAACCACGGGCTCTAATCATGGACCGTGGTCTGACGAACGGTCTGTTGGTCAGGCTGTGGTTCTGGTCTTTCTGGTTTGCCAAGAGGAACCCATCCACGGACCACACCTACGGTCTGTGGTCCCTTCCACGGGCCGTAGGTGGCCGGCGTGGGTTGCAGCTGCAACTTTTGGAAATTTGTTTCATTACCCTTTTCAGATATAGGGTGTTACATATGTTGAGAGCCTATGTGATTGATTTCAAAGGTAGTTGGGATGATCACTTGTCTTTGATTTAATTTGCTAATAATAATAGATATCATTCTATCATTGGGATGACACCGTTTGAGGCCCTTTATGGTAGGAGGTATAGTTCTCATATTTGTGGGTTTGAAGGTGGTGAGGTTGCTTTGATAGGGCCTGAGTTAGTGCACAAGCCTATGTAAAAAGTTAACTTATTCGCGAATGGTTGAAAACGGCTCAAAGTCGACAAAAGTATTCCAAAATAAGAATAAGAGAACTATAATGTGATGTTAATGATCGGGTCTACTTGAAAATTTCACCCATGAAAGGTGTAATGAGGTTTGGAAGAAATGGAAGCTTAGTCCTTGGTATGTGGCCCCATATTAGATTTTGTGGGGTATTTACAAAGTTTCTTATGAACTTGAGTTTCCTATTGATTTAGCATCACTACATTTGGTATTCCATGTTTCATTGTTGAAGAAGTGTGTTGGAGATCCGACATCTGTTGTTCCTTTGGAAGGTTCGGGAGTTAAATAAAATTTCTCTTATGAAGAGGTTCAAGTTGAGATTTTAGATCGAAAAGTCTGGAAGTTGAGAAATAAAGACGTTGCTTCCGTGAAATATCTTTGGAGGAATCAATTAGTTGAAGGTGCTACTTGGGAGGCTTCCAATATGATGTCCCGATATCCTCATCTCTTTCCCTTCGCTCCTACTCTAGCTTAAGGTATTAGCTCCTCATGGTTACTTCTTTCAGATTCATGTGTCTTGGTGATTCTCATGTTTTTATATGTATGTATGTTCATGAAAAATTGATTTTTGAGGTTATGTTTTAGTTCGGAGTGATTGTCCATGTTTTATGTGCATTTTTGATGAAATTGCATTCATGCTGGGTTATTTGTTTCTGTCCTACTCAATTCATGCTAGATTGAGTCCCATTCGAGGATGAATGTTCCCAAGGGGAAGATATTGTAACATCCACGAAATTGAAAAGTAAAAAAATGAAAGAAAAATGCAAAATTTGATTGTAGCAAGTTTCTACTAGTCCAACCTACGGACTATTGGAAGTGATTTGTAGACTTGGAGATGGATATTGGAAAATTATGTTTCTGAAGTTTGACCTATGGATAAACATGACGAACCATAGGAGTTTTGACGGACTGTAAATGGTCCCGTAGAGGTGTTCCAACTCAGTGAATTTTTTTGTTGGAAGCAGGGGTTTACGGGTATGGTATACGGACGAGTTGTAGAAATGACTCGTAGGAAGGACCTAAGTTGTTGGCTTCAGTAATTGATCATACGACTGACTAGGATGGTTCATAGGAATTCTTATCGACTGTAGGTCGATGCAGTAGGATCAACCCAACAATTATTTTAAAGAGTGTTTTGGTCTTTTCCTATACTTCTAATTCCTATACTACGTCATTTTATCCCAAAATCTAAGCATTATAACTACCCTTCACCCTTAGAAATTTCCACAACTTATTCATTCCCTCAAATTCCTAATATCTTCCAAAATTCTCTCCAAAAATCTTCTCTCTAGATCAAGGAAGAAGAAGTTAGGGTTCTTCAATATCAAGTATCCTTTCTTCCTCATTTCTTAGGAATTCAATCAAGGTATGTAGGGAGATGATTAATGGGTTCCCTTCACCCATTGAGTCCCCAAAAGTTCTTCAATTCTCCAATTCAATTGTTTAGATTTTCATTCATTTCCTCATGGATTTTATTTGTATGGATTCAATTGACTAATTATGATCTTATTTTGATGATTTAGACTTAATTACATGCTTTTCAACTAATTCCATGTGAACCAATGTATGATCTATGACTTTTGACTATGAAACCCTAATTTACATGAAGTTATGAAGAAGCTTGAATCTATGAATATGTTTTATGAAATTATGCATAATTTTATGAAAATAAGGAATTTGTGCTAAATAATTTCACCACGACCAAGTGTACGATCCGCAAAGACCTACACGGGCCGTGAAAGGGGTTGTAGACTAACCGTTTAGCAACCAGCCAAAAGTCTGGCATATGTTCATGGAAAGGTTTATGGTCTATTGTGTAACGACCTAGGAGTACACCGTAGACGTAAAATGGCATACAAGACCTCTAGAGGCCTCATATAAACCACTTAGCTTTCATAGTCAAGATAATAGAAAATTGGTAAAATTTAAAATATTTTCAACAACATCAAAGTCTTTATAAAATGAAGCAGAAGTCTAATACGCTTGTCTAAAAAACCATCTAATACAATAGAATCTGGGGACACAACCCATACAAAAATGTTCAAAACTTAAAATGAAAAGAACATAAGGAAATGGTGGATAAATCCTCGAAGTCTTTGAGGAATCACCAATCTTCAATCTTGCCTCTACTATGGATCCTAGCCACAGGGATGAGAGTTGGGAATGCCGAACCCTACATTTGTATAAGAAATGTAGGCAAGAGTATGCGTTAGTACAAGAATGTACTAAATATGATAGCTTTCATAAACATCAACATAAACATAAGAGTTAGATGACATAAGTCATAGAGCATAATCAATGAACATAATAGATCATTTCAACATATAAGGAATACTTCTTTAAGTAACCTCAATTCATACTTAGCAAAGACATGGGTAATCCTCCACTAGTCTTACTCATCATAGAAGGCAAACTCAAGCAATCATCCAAGCTCATCACCTATCATAACATATTTAGCTTATCATTTATAGACTTGGGGAATCACCTCTTGCCTTCCCATAAAAGCTCATGGGTATTCGCCTATTGCCTAACATAAAGGATCATGGGTGATATCCTCTATGTCAATCATCATGTAACATAGTTTCTCGCCTCCATGTATTTTTATAAGGGATCATGGGTACTCGCCTCCATGCCCAACATCATGTGACATGAGTAATCGCCTCCATGTCTTTTTTTATAAGGTATCATTGGTTCTCGCCTCTATACCCAACATCATTACAGGAATGTGGATAGTCACCTATTGTTCAACTTTAGGGAATAAGCGTAGTCGCCTCTTATTCTATTATAAGAAATATGGGGAGACACCTCATATCCTTCACATTTAGAGGTCATGGGTAATCGACCCTAGCCTAATCAATTTCTTAGTATAGCTTAGATTAAATTTAGGTGAACAGTCCTTTCAACCTAGAATCAGTCAATGTGAGAAAGCCTTTCACATTCATACTTAAGAAATTCAAGTGGGAACTATCCCGTCCATAACAATTACATCAATAATCAACAATTCATAACATATGCTTCACTCTCTAAGAAATTCATAACGTACCTTATTCATCCTATAAGAATACATCTAAATCCATGATTTTCCCTTTCATGGATCAAAACCCATTCAAATCAATTTCTCCTTAGGAACATGGGTTAAGCATGGGTACATGCAAATTCATCAATTCATGCATAAATTATCCTAATCCACTCAATTGGATCAATAATCACAAAGACCCACAACTTTGAGGAAAACTCTAATTCAAATTGGAGAATTTCTACTTTTCAATTGGGGAATCTTACGGGCTCCATGGATGCAAGGATTCCATGGATAAAAAGCCATCACACCTAACTATCAAAGCCCATAATTGCTTGAGGAATTGAGACTTGACTTTGATCCTAGCTTTAATTCTTTCTTCTTCTTCAAGTTCTAGAGAGAGAAATATTTGGTGAGGAAGAACTTTAGATTTATTTTGGGTTTTGAGTATAATTAGTTGAATGGGTGAGTTTTAGGGTCAAAATCACTTATATAGGGGTCCTAGGCTATGGTTAAATGACATAGCTTTGATTTAATTAAAACTGGAAAAGACCTAAAAGCCCCTAAACTTTCAGTGGACTAAGCCACTTCACGCTAGGCTCCATGAGCCGTCAAGGGACACACGACCCGTAGTGGTGCCCGTGGTCCTTGACCAGTAGCCTAGCTTGTGACCTCTTATTCCTCTATCACTTCACGACCCTCTCCACATCCCGTAGCTACCTTCACGAGCTGTCAAGTAGCTCGTGGGAGGGTCTTACTTTGGGCAGACTTTTGGGAGCTCACTGCTTAGCCATCCAGCCATCACGATGACCTGTGGTCCCCACCACGAGCCATCTTGGTGGTCATGGGAGGTGACCTCCACTTGGTCACTCAATGTGAGCCACCACGGGCAGAACCACACCTTGTGGTTCCCTTCGCAACCTGTATGGGTCCACGTGAAGGTTGCCCATGCTCACTTCTTTGGCTCATGACCTCTCACTTGGTCCTTTGCTTAAACTAATAGATTATGAGGTGTTACATTATCTCCCTCTTGGGAACAATCGTCCTCGAATGGAATTCTAGACACCTCATGAAGAAAAAGATTAAAAACTAGCAACCCATCATGCATGCCTTTTCATAAGGGATCATGGGTACTCTCCTCCATGCCCAACATCATTATAGGAACATGGGTAGTCACCTCTTGTTCAACTTTAGGGAATAAGGGTAGTCTTCTCTTATTCTATTCTAAGGAATATGGGGAGTCACCTCATATCTTTCTCATTTAGAGGTCAAAAGAAATCGCCCCTAGCCTCATCAATTTATTAGTCTTTTAGAAAAGATTTATTTTAGGTGAGCAATCCTTTCAACCTAGAATCATTCAATGTGAGAAATCCTTTCATATTCATACTTAAGCAATTCAAGTGGGAACTATCCCTTCTATAACAATTACATCAATAATCAACAATTCATAACATATGCTTCACTCTCAAAGCAATACTTATCGTAAATCATATATGGTTTACTCTCAAAGAAATACATCTCATAATCATCATAATTGCTTCACTCTCAAAGAAATTCATAATATACCTTATTCGTCCTATAAGAATACATCTAAATCCATAATTTCCCCTTTCATGGATCGAAACCCATTTAAATTAATTTCATCTTAGGAACATGCGTTAATCATGGGTACATGTAAATTCATCCTAAAAAAAATAATACTATCAATTCATGCCTGAACAATCATAATCTACTAAATTGGATCAATAATCGAAAAGACCCGTAACTTTAGAAGAAATCCCTAATTCAAATTGGGGAATTTCTACTTTTCAATTAGGGAATCTTAACGGCTCTATGGATACAAGGATTTTATGGATGAAAAACCATCACACCTTAATATCAAAGACCACAATTTCTTAAGGAATGGAGACTTGACCTTGATCCTAGCTTCAATTCTTTCTTCTTCTTGTTCTTCAAGTTCTAGAGAGAGAAATATTTGGCGAGGAAGAACTTTGGTTTTCTTTTGGGTTTTAAGAATAATGATTTGAATGGGTCAGTTTTGGGGTTAAAATCACTTATATAGGGGTCCTAGGCTTGGGTAAAACGACATAGCTTTGATTTAATTAAAACCAGAATGGACCCAAAAGACCCTAAACTTTCAGTGTACTAAGCCATTTCACGCCAGGCTCCACGAGCCGTCAAGGGCCACACGGCCCCTTGTGGTGCCCGTGGTCTTAGCAGTAGTATAGCTTGCCATCCCTTAACCCTCTCTCACTTCACGAACCTCTCCACGGCCCGCAGAGGCCTTCAGGAGCTGTCAAGTGGCTTGTGGGAGGGTATTACTTTGGGAAGACTCTTTGAAGCTCGTTGCCTAGCCATCATGACTATCACCACGACCCTTGGTCCCCATCATGAGCCATCTTGGTTGTCTTGGGAGGTGACCTACACTTGGTCACTCATTGTGAGCCACCACGGGTAGCACCACACCTTGTGCTGTCTTTTATGTCCTTTATGGGTCCACGTGAAGGTTGCCTAGGGTTATTTCTTTGGCTCACGACCTCTCACTTGGTCCCTTGCTTAGACTACTAGATTCCTAGGTGTTACATGTTGAGTCATTGATGGTCCATTTAGCCTCACATGAACATCCAGATAAGTTTGGAAGTTATGCTTAAGTTATGAGTTTTGGGTAAACTTCAAACGACCATAACCTTCAGTACAAGATGAGTTAGGTGAGATAAAAGGTATAAAATGAAAGGCCTTTGAATTATATTTCCTACGTCACAGATTTTGCTAAGTTTCCAGGTCGGATGAGTGAGATATGCCTTTTTTGAATTAAGTCTGTCCAGTTAAGAAAAGTTACCCGAAAATAGTGAGAGGTATTTTGGTCTTTTCCTTACCAAATAAGATTTAATTCATTTTAGTAAGGTTTTAAGTGTCTAATCCTCTTAGGATCAGTTTTATAATCCTAATATATGCCTAGGGTTTTAGTTGAGAGTTCAAGAAGAGAAAAGAGGAGAAAATAGGAGAAGATCAAGGCGTTCGTCGAGGTTCTTGAGTTTTGTTGCAGATTTTTTCCATGGGTTTGATTCCTAAGAAATATGCAGGTTTCCATAGTGTTGGGTTCATTCATCCACAAACCAAACATGATTTTCATACTCAAATTCATCCATAAAGATTGAAAGATTTTAGTTCTTGATAAGTGTTTTTGAGGTTTCATTCTAAAACTTGTTTTGATGGGGTTTTGATGATTTCTTGAGATGAAAGTGAGTGTTTTGAGGGTTGTATTGAGTAGTTTATTGTGTTAAGAAATCGAATCCAAGTGATTGGGAAGAAATCGTTCGAATCTAGGCAAAATAGGGTGAGAAAACGAGCAAAGAAAGTTGTGGGCATTTTCTGGGTTGGGGCCTTGCACCCCAACCACACCTCTGTAGGTAGAGGGCGGGTGCCCTGCACCACTCAGTGCACCAGGATCGCCAGCCCCCACCCATTCTTCATCGTTTTGTCCGTTTAAGTTCTTTCAAAGGGTACCTTTATTCCTCACTCTAAACTACTTCTAAACACCTAGAAATCATTCATAACTTGAATCATAACCTTTAATTCATAATTAAAATTCAAGGAAGAGTTAAGAGTCAGGCCTTGAGAGTTCTTCCGAACATTTTGAGATAGTCCCTTTGAGTCTTTTGAGGAGTCTTCTACAACTTCAAATAACTTGTTTCAAGACTCAAGTAAGTGAGCACGGGAGTGAGGAGAATATATTCATGAGTCTACACTATCACCAATAGCCTTCATATCATAAATACTAAATCTTGAATTCATAATTAAAATTCAACAGAGAGTTAAGAGTAAAGTTCAAGAAAGTCTTTGAGTTAAATTATGAATCCTTTGAGATCGACTATTGATTTGAACTAAGTTTTAAGTATATAAGTAAGAGAATGAGAAGAGTCGTATACATGAGTTCTGACATTTTGCGTAATCAACAACACAACTTCCAGTACGAGTATATACGATCGTGAAATAGTATAGTAACCCAACCAAGGGTTGGGGTCGTGTCCCAAGGGAGCGGTGGTGAAAATTAATAGAAAATTAGAATTTCATTCTAATTAGTCGTAGCTAAAGAAGTTAATGATTAAAAATATAATAAATAGAGGGGGTGACACCAAAGTGTCAAATATCAAATGGGGTTTTGTCACAAGTAAGCAAAAATAACAAAAGAAGCTAAGATAGCAATCAATAAGAGTGAGGTTCTGGGGATGTGAATAGGAATGCGGGATCGATCAAATTATTGGGTACATGTTTTTGTTAGGGAATTTATAGAGTAATTGTGACTAGGCTAAGCTTTAAATGGAAATGAGATCTCTCTCGAGCAACTTACCCAGTTTCAAATGGATTCCTCTCGGACACCCACTTGCCTTATTAAGACCAGCCTATGCCTTACACCACTCACTCTCTCGAACTGAGTGTTAGGATATGGGACTAAGTTCACTCTCTTGAGCTGAACCTCATGTCGACCCATTCCTTAGGCCATCAATTCAGTAGTCTTGGTTTCGCGACCTGTCTCTCGAGCAGACCGAAAACACATATATAAATTTGTATTTGCAACTACAAATTCATTAAATTCATCCATAACTACTAAAGGAAAAAATAATTAAACTACATTTAATCTATCAACAAGCAAGACCCAACAACTAATCTAACCCATATTCGCTAAATCACACCGCAAGAATTGTGGTTTTTACCCACACATTAAGAGATATAAATTTATACCTAAATGAGCTTGTATTCAAATGGGTATAAAGATTTAAGTCTTGTTACAGGCCAAGAATGAAGAATCCAAGAGACCCACTTCCAAATTGAAAGAGATGAAACCCTCTTCTTCTTCAATTCTTCAAAAACCCTTTCAAATTTAGAGTACAAATGTCAAAAGTCAATATTCTAGAGTGAAAATTATAATAATGTTCGACACTTAAAACTGCAACTCTAACTAGTATTTAAAGTTGTCACAGATTTGTGCTGCGTCAAGTCATTCGGCGAAGTTAGTCAAGTTCGCCGAGCGTGTCGGTGATTCACCCTTTAGCCTGGTTTACTGCTCTTCTGCTTCGTCTTCAGTGTTTTATCATTTTGGGGTGTTGGACGATAGGGAACTGCATCACCGATCATCTCAGTGATTCGCCCTTTGGTGTAGTTTATCATCGTCTTGCACCATCCTTCAGAATCGTCGTTCTCTGGGTCATTGAGCGACATGGTACTGCTTCGAGGAAATTCTCGGTGATACGCCGACTGCTCCCTTTTTCTACCGACTTGATCCTTTCTTTTAAGGATCAGCACACTGGAACAAAAGGCGAAGTAAAACCCTTCGGCTACTTGCCAAGTGGACTTGGTGATCCTTTGGCCTTCATTTCTTCGTTCTTTTCCGCCCTTTTCATTCATTTTTGCGACGTAGTGTCCATGCTTTCCTTCAAACTTCAAATACCTAAAAATTAAGTGTTTTCATCAGATATTGAGATAAAATAAGCATTTGAGGATACAATTTGTATTAAAATATAACCGTAAATGAGTCCAATTTGTGGACTCATCAAACTCCCAACTTAAATTTTTGCTTGTCCTCAAGCAAACTCAAGTTCAATAGTTCAAAAAGGGTGTCTCAAACTGTGCTATACAAGATTCAATCATGAGTGTACACAACAAAACTCAAATTACTCATGCAAGTATCAATTGTGTACTCAAAGATTCAAGTTATTACACACCATTACCAAAGATTCTCATGCTCACAGTACTTGCTTCAAATGCAAGTTGAAGCTCAACAAAAGCATTCTGATGCCCTCACACAAATGATGATCCCATTATCACACACAAAGGTATAATCAATTAAAGTTCAGGAATCAGATACAATACTCACTCTTACAAAGAGGAATACAATGCATGCTTTCACCTATAGGTTTTCCCGTATTTTCCAGTCAACATTTGTTTCAGCTTTCTCAGGATAAAAAAGGTCTTTACAAGGCTTGTAATGGGTCTGAGTGCAAAAGTATGGTCATTTGGGCTTAGTGACTACTATCCTTATGAAATGTTTTATCTTTAACAATTCTTTTTCCTCTCCTTCATTTTTTCTCTTTAGTGTTCATGAGTCATCCCATTATTCACTTTTCCATGGTGTGATGGAAACCCAATTCCTTTTGTACTTTATTCCACAACTTTATTTTTCATTCTTTTTCTTTTTCTTTCTCTTTTCTCTTTTTATTTTTATTTTTATTTTTATTTTTTTATGGGGGTTTTCCATTTTCCGTAGCACCATGGGTTTAGGGACACTTTTCTTGCGCTTCTTGATTTTCCCTTTTTCTTTTCACCACACTCCCAACATAGGCTTTTGGCCTAAGTTGGCTATTCACTAAACCACAAATCAAGAGGATTATAGGTAGTGGATTAAGAAAGGTCCAAATAAAGGCAAGGTGCAAGGGGTGTTCAAGAGAGGTTCACACACTCACAAAGGAGGTCTCAAAAGAGGTATATGCCAAACTGGTTCACACTATTCAAAATTGGCCTAAGATCATCTCAAGAGAAAGCCTCACAAAATCAACTGGACCAACGGGGCAAATTCTAGGTGTTGTCATGCATAGTTCGAAGTAAGCTTATCATACAATGCATTGACACTTAAGTCAAACAAGACTCCACACTTTTGTTGGTTTGCAATGGTCATCGAAAGAGAATCAATTTTACACATGGCTAATCACAGCGAGATGCAAAGAGTTCACATATTTTCTATGCGACTTCATTTGGTCTCATCGTAGCCGTACCTTCATGTTTGTTCCATTGCAAGCACTATTTAAGTCATCAATATTGATGAAAACCGAGCTCATGCAAGGGGTGGCAAAAATGTGCAAAAAATTTGAAATTTTTCGGAAGGGTCAAATTCATTTCACAATGTAAACCAAAAAGGGAGCCGTAAGCTCAAACATCCACAAAACAGATGAAACACATTATAGCTAGAACAACCCAAATATAAACACAAAACACAAATAACAATAGTAGTCGCACAAAAGATAGGCTTCAACCCACCATAATATAAAAACTATTTGTCCTCAAACGCATAAACAATGAGTCAAGGGTCATGTTAGAGAAAGACAGAGAGAGGGCTAGAAAATAATCCTGATTAAGCATCTTCTCCATCTGTTTGGGTGAAACGTTTCCTCCTGTGATTTTATGTCTGGCTGTATTTGTTGCTTCAAGTTATAGTCCTTTAACAAATTTGCATTACAAAGAAGGCGAGGTGGGGACGTTAAGCAGACCGTTGAGTGCTTCAACGAGCTCTACAAATCTTCTCTCGACAATCCAATGGACCTATTTTCAACCCACGTTCTCGAATGATTCATAACAACCCTTTTGTGCTTACCAACATAAAGTGCAATCCATGTTTCGAGCGTAAATTTATAACTAGAATACTTAGGTAATGCAGGAATATATGGAAATTAGTGTGCAAAGATGCAATTGGAGGAATGAAAGCGTGTAAAAGTGAACAAGTTGTAGAATTTTAAACCTTTTTCTTGCAAACAGTCTAATTCATGCTCATTCGGCTGCAGTAGTCTTGATTGCTTAGTCAGTCGGCGTTTTGCCAAACAGTCATTTACTTCGTCAAGTTTTACAGAATTTTCCAAGCAAATTTGGATGTTCAAACGGTGGTAAACTTCGGAGTCGCTGATATGGTTGGCGATTCACTGACTGGACCTGTTGCTTTCCACCAAACATTTTTTCTGACACCCTCTCACACTTTAACTTGTATAAAAAACACACTATTATTTTACCAATGCGCAAATATAAAATACTAAGGGGTTTTGGGTTGCCTCCCAAATAACGCCTTAATTAACGTCGCGGCACGACGCAAGTCAGTAACTATTCTTCATCCTCGGAGTCACCCATGGTGTAATTAGGCGAGTCCTCGGTGAATGGTGAGTAATGACCTGATATCAAATGGCCAATTTGAGCATCCTGCAACTAAATAGTCATAGAATGAGAGGTTGATGCTTCATTTAGCATTTCAATGTTTTCCTTCATCTCATTCAACATCTTCTCCTGTGCCTCAATTTATTGCTGAATGAGTGAAAGAGCTTCGTCATCTTGCACACCTCCCTGCTTCTTCCCATGTTTACACTCTCGGAGAGAGAAGTGCTTTTATTTTCCCATGGCTTGTACTTCCAATTCCGTGACTCGATTGGATAGAATAACCAACTAGGTGACTAGTGTTTCCCACTCCTGCTTCTTTTTGGATTCTTTGTTAGCTTCTACCATGCCATCAAGGAGTTTTGCTACGACTTCATTGGGATGGTGTAGCATACTGCCCTCGTAAAGTTGATCGGCTATACTTCTATTCTCTGGTCCAAGACCCCTATAGAAGCACTCCTGTAGAGCCTTGTCCGTCATCCCATGAGATGGGCATGGTTCCAACACCGCTTCAAACTTCAGCCACATTTCCTAAATTGTCTCATCCCCAAATTGTTTAAATGTCAGGAGGTTGTCCCTGAGGTTCAATAGTTTAATAATGATTATCCATTCTTAGTTCCCTGCTTTGATATTCAAATAAGCAAAGCAAAACTACAATTTAGATTAGTAAAACTAAAACTAAGAAGAATAAAAAATTCTATTAAACTAGGAATTTTCAAGTACCAACACTCCCTGGCAGCGGTGCCATCTTAATTTTTTGCATAATCAACGACACAACTTCCAGTATGAGTGCCTACGATCGTGCAATAGTATAGTAACAAAACCAAGGGCTGGGGTCGTGTCCCAAGGAAGAGGTGGTGAAAATCAATAGAACAGTAGAATTTCATACAAATTAGTCATAGCGAAAGAAGTTAATGATTAAAAACATAATAAATAAAGGGGGTGACAGAAAAGTGTCAAATATCAAATAGGGGTTTTGTCACAAGTAAGCAAAAATAACAAAAGAAGCTAAGATAGAAATCAATGAGAGGGAGGTTCTTGGGATGCGATTAGGAATGCGGGATAGATCAAATTATTGGTATACGCTTTTGATTGGTAATTTATAGAGTAATTGTGACTAGGCTAAGCTTTAAATGGAAATGAGTTCTCTCTCGAGCAACTTACCCTGTTTCAAATGGGTTCCTCTCGGACACCCACTTGCCGCATGAAGACCAGCCTACACCTTACCCCACTCACTCTCTCGAGCTGAGTGTTCGAGTTGAACCTCATGTCGACCCATTCCTTAGGCCATTAATTTAGTAGTCTTGGTTTCACGACCTCTCTCTCGAGAAGGCCAAAAACACATATATAAACTTGTATTTGCAACTACAAATTCATTAAATTCACCCACAACTACTACACGAAATCACAATTAAACTACATTTAATCTATCAGCAAGCAAGACCCAACAACTAATCTAACCCATATTCGCTAAATCACACCCCAAGAATTGGGGTTTCTAGACACACATCAAGAGATAGAAATTTATACCTAAATGAGCTTGCATTCAAATGGGTATGAAGACTTAAGTCTTGTTACAAGCCAAGAATGAAGAATCCAAGAGACCTACTTCCAAATTGAAAGAGATGAAACCCTCTTCTTCTTCAAGTCTTCAAAAACCCTTTCAAATTTAGAGTACAAATATCAAAAATCAGTATTCTAGACTGAAAATTATAATAATGTTGGACGCCTAAAACTACAACTCTAACTAGTATTCATAGTTGTAACATATTTGTGTTGCGTCAAGTCATTCGGTGAAGTTAGTCGGGATCGCCAAACGTGTCGGCGATCCGCCCTTTAGCTTGATTTACTGCTCTTCTTCTTCGTCCTCAACATTTATCATTCTGGGGCGTTAGGCGATAGGGAATTGCATCGCCGATCATCTCAGCGATTCACCCATTGGTGTAGTTCATCGCCGTCTTGCACCATCCTTCAGCATCGTCGTGCTCTGGGTCATTGAGCAACATGGGACTGCTTCACAGAAATTCTTGGTGATACATCGAATACTCCCTTTTTCCGCTGACTTGATCCTTTCCTTCAGGGCTCAGCACACTAGAACAAAAGGTGAAGTAACACACTTCAGCGACTCGCCAAGTGGACTCGGCCATCCTCAGGCCTTCATTTCTTCGTTATTTTCTGCCCTTTTCATTCCTTTTTGCAACTTAATGTCCATTCTATTCTTCAAATTTCAAATACCTGAAACTTTAGTATTTTCATAAGATATTGTGATAAAATAAGCATTTGAGGACACAATTTCTATTAAAATATTGCCCTAAATGAGTCCAATTTATGGACTCATCAAGTTCCATATTGTTATGTAGACCCTTGAGTCAAGTTTTTCATGCCCATAAATTCTGCATGGACTCCATAAATTGAGTATCATTGAGATGAGTAGTATCTTAAAGTTCTATGTCTTGAGTATCGAGTTCCTAACCCTTTTGAGATTATATTCCTAATCGTGGGACTAGTACATGTTACCCATGAAGTCCTTGAATTGAGTAGTTCATGCCCATAATTCTGCATGAACTCTCTGAGTCGAGCATTCTTGAAATGAGTATTATGATTGAAGTTCTTGAGTTCTAAGTTGTTGAGTCTCGAGTTTTGAGTTCTAGTTACGGTTATTGAAAATCTTGAATTGAGTCATTCACGAGAATAATTCAGCATGAACTTTATTCTAAGAAGTCTTTTACAATATTTTAAAGCTTGTTTTAAGACATGAACATTGAGTTGAGTAAGAGTAAGAGTAAGAGTGTAATGACCCGTAAAATGAATAGGTGAAACTAGAGCCTAACGTGTGGTTTAATGTCAAGGGTTAAGGGGTTTAGTGGTTAAACGTCAAGCACATGCTAGACCCCATAGTTTAAATGACCTTCTAAGGTTTGGTTAAGGGTTGCAAGGGAAAGTGCCAAGCCAAGGGGGCAAGGCCTTAGCCAAAGGACAAGGCTGCCCCGCCTTGGCCAAGCACTGCCCCAAGTCCACGAACCACTTCACGGCCAGTGGTCTTGACCACGGTCCATAGAAGTGGACATGAAGATGACTTGGATTAGTGGGAGGCAAGGCCTTGAGGCCAAGCTACTGCCCCAAGTCCACGAGCCACTTCACGGCTAGTGGTCTTGACCACAGCCCGTAGAAGTGGTAGTGAAGATGCCTTAGCATCTAGGGGCTTAGCAAGGTAGAGAGTCACCATGTTCAAGGGACCACGGATGCCACCACGAGCCGTGGTACCCCTCAAACCCGTACAAGTGGGCGTGGTCCCTGACGGGGCTGCCCAAGTTGTATTTTTTTAAAAGTAATTTCCTTTTAATTAATTATTAAGTGGGGTTGTTTTTAAATGTTTATATCACTTATATAAATAGTTTTGATTCTTTAAACACCTATTTACTCCATTATTTCCAAATACCCAAATCAAATCCCAACTTCCCTCCTCTAAAATATTTCTCTTTAAGAAGAAGACCTCCATTGAAGAACAAGCTCAAGGTCAAGCTAGGGGTTCAATAACAAGTCTTTCTTCATCAATTTCTTGAGGAAATTGATCTAAGGTTTGGATTCTTTTCATTCTTGGTTACCTATCACCAAGAAGCCCTTTCAAATTATGTTTTCAAATTCCCCAAATCTAGGGTTTCTCAATCTAGTCGTGGGCCGTCTTCCTAAATGAATTCAATTGTTTAATTATGGTTTATAATGATTTATTATGATGATTTATGATTGGGTTAATGGAGTATTAATGGATTTTGGTGAAAATCTCCCTTGGACCCATGATTTCTCCTTCTTCCTAAATTGTGAACTAGGGTATGACTTGATTGATGATGAAAGATTGACAAGTGATTCTGCTTACATTGAATTATGTTTGTTAGTGATAATACTACTGATTTTAGATGATTCTAACTTGAATTCCAAAGAATCCATGAGTTTTCTCCAATCCTAGCTATGGCTCTTCTCTACAATATAAATGTTGTTAGAAGTTGATTCAATTGATTTAATATGAGTTGATTATCATGTAAATACATGATCTGAGTATGAATCTACCTATATTCTTGATTAATCTAATATTCTAGGGTTATGTCATGAAAGGGTCAAATTGAGGGTTAGATGTGAACCTCTAAGATTGATGAACTTATTGGTGAATTGCCTTAGATTAGATCACCTAGACATGAATTGCTTATGAATGAATCTTGTAAACATGAACTAACTTGATTAAGATCTTATATGATGAATCATGGTTGAAGTAGTGTTTAGATTTAGTTTACTTGATGCTATATGTCTATAATTGAGTAAGAATTAATCATGTCATTAAGTTTACCTTTAGAGTTAGGTTGACATGATCACCATGTGAGGTGTTTATTGAGGGTGATGCTCATAATATGAAGATGACACCTAGGGCTTTAAAGGTTAAAGCTAATATGAGCAAGTTAAGAATGTTTAGGCTTAATGAAGGAAGCTATTATATATGTTGAAGTTGTATATGACATTATTGTGAAAAGGCTTCACCCATATGACCTATAATTTGATCATATGAGTTTATGCATGAACTAAATGGATTACTTAGTCATAGTTGTTTCTATGTTATATGTGTTGACTCAATGCGATCCTTGAATGCAATATATGTGAATTATGTGTGATTGTGCTATTACGTACATGCTTATGAACACTTGAGAAGGAAGTGTCTATGATGATAATGTATTTATGGTGTTGATTGAAAGGTTAGTTCTCATATGCACCTTTACGTACTATTATGAATGAAATGTACATGATCATGTTGACCCACTTGAAAGGTGGAGGTGTTTAATTATTGTGTATATTGTGGTAGTGATGTAAGATCCTTCTTTCCTATACCCCTACACATGACAATGTACGATATGATATGACTATGTATGATATGTTAGTATTGTTGCGTCGATTGAAAGGTAATTCTCATGAAACACTACGAATATAATGTGAAAGATTTTCTCACATGTTAATGATTCTAAGGTTGAAAGGACATTCTCACCCTATGAATCTATGAGATATTATGATTTTGAGTACCTAGTGCATTCTTTCATAAACCTAAACTTAAGTAAAGACTTAATGTGACTTTTAAAGGGAATTATTCTTAGCACCGAGCGAATATGAATATGAGATGGGTTCCTTCACACTAGTCGGGGGGTTCACACTACGGTGTCTCATGAGATGGATGCCTCCACAAGAGAGTGAGGGTTTCTAGTAGCTATCTACATATCTCATAACTACGTGCCCCCGTCGGTCTTAGCTAGTGGATCTACCTAAGAGCTATTATGTATGTTCTACCTTAGGCAACTAGGACATCTCTATTCGGTGTGGGAGTAAGACACAAGATTCCATGTAGCTAACATGGTCTATGTCGGTTAAGGCTATTTTTCCCTATATGATACAAATACGAGCTATGATAAGAACATGGTCTCTAATTATGACTTATTTAAGAAGTAGTACTTAGTATGAGTGGGGGTATGGGAGTTCACCCATACATTACACAAGTGGACTTTAAGAGGGGTTACGGTTAGGTCCTCTTATGTTCTTAAGACTTATGGATTATGTATGTATGATATGTATGAATGATAAGGTTGACTTTATTTGTTGCAAGTTATGATCACGAATGTCTCCTTACTAATGTATGTTGGTTATAGATGAACTAAAAGTAAGATATGTGTGTGTTGGTGATCTAAATGTGATGCTTAGCATTCAGCAGGGTTATAAGATCTTACCTTTGCATTGCACTAGTATGAATTTGGGTTGCTTATATGTTGGTATGAACTTATGTTATCCATGATCATGGTAGCCTAAAAGTGAGACTTAGTGTAGGTAGGATTATGGGATCCTATCTTGCATTGCACAAGTATAGCTTAGGGTTGTTCATGTGATAGTTCTATTATGATGATATGATCTTGGTATGTACTTATGCATGTCAATTATGTCTTGTGAATATTGGAGTATGCATTATGTTGTGTTGGATACTATGCTTGTAATTATGATGATATCCTTTATGTTATGATGAAGTGTGTATGGTTTGTCTTATGAGCTACATTCTCCAACTAATTCAAAGATGATGTTCAAAAGTGGCATGAAGCATAGTTTTAAACAAAATGTCCCTTTTATGTATGCTTTAAGGATTTTCTTGCATGGCTTCCATACTTGGTGCATTTTGTGCTAACCCATATTTCTACATTTTCTATAAGTGTAGGCTTTGGAGATATTGGATGCTATCCTCGTGACTAGGAATCTAGTAGATCGAGAAGAAGAAGATTGGTGAGTCCTCTTAGTTTTCGAGGGCTTGACCACATGTCCTTTATGTCTTTCTTTTATGTAAGGGCCGCGTCCCTAAGATTGTATTAAAGAGTTTTAATTCTAAGGTTATAGATGGTTTGACACATAGTGTCATAGACTTTCTCTCACTTTATAAAGACTTCGATTGTAAAGAAAAGTTTTAAATTTTCCGCATTTTTCCTATGTTCTTATGTCATGATATGCTAAGGGCTTGTATGAAACCCCTTCGGGGTCAAGTACGCTGTGCCACATCTAAAGGGTAGTCTCGGGTCGTGACAAAGAGTGAAGTTCTTTTCTTCAAAAGATTATATGGGAACTAAGTATTCCTTAGAGTAAAATGTTTTCACATTTAAATAAAAGAGGAAACACCGATTTCCAAGATAACTTTTATGCTAGTTTTTGAGTAATAATCTCAAACTACAGAAAGAGTTATGTTTTAAAATATATGAGCTGAGTATATTTTAGGAGTAGTATTGAGCATCGATATGAGGATGAGTTTAGATAACTCAAGTCTCCATAAACCATGTAGCCTACGTGGATAGAAAGGGTCATACTTTTTATATGATTCCTTAATGCTTTTTAGCATAGACTAGTTGATCCACTTAGTTGAGGCATTATATATCTAGACAAGTTATAGGATAGTTCTGGCAGTGTGGGAGAGACGCTGTATCATCACATAACTCATAGTGATAGTTGTCAGTTAGAGAAACTCCCACAGAGATATTTTGTATTTTTATATACACATAGTTTACTTTGTATATTCATATACAAGAAGAGATTATATTATATCCTTGAATAAAAAATGAGTTGTTTTCTACTGTTTTTAAAAGCTTTCCATATATTGCATATGTATTGCTATTTTATAGTGAGTTGAATATCTAGATTTGAGTATCCATAGTTGAGTACCTAGAGTCGAGTATCTTATTATTGAGTTGAGCCTTATTTCACTAAGTTGAATATCTTATCATTGAGTTGAGCCTTATTTCACTGAGTTGAATATCTTATCACTGAGTTGAACTATGTTCTTTGAGTTGCGTTGAGTTGAGTGAGTTGAGAAGAGGTAAGTATGTTTCTTTTCCACTAGTTCAAGCTTATGTTTATCCTTTAGAATTCCCCTTACATGCTCGTACATTCCACGTACTGAGCCATTTGGCCTGCATCGTTACGTGATGCATATATAAGTATTCGGGATCATCAACAGGAGCTTCGTTAATACCATATGGAGTTCGAGTTAGGTATGGTGGGCCTCCTTGCTTATGGAGGATTCCATTTACTTTATGTTTTACCAGGATGCCATGGGTCTTGTACCTACTTTCATCTTTGTCATTAAGAGGCTTCATAGATAAATAGTAGAGTTTCAGAAGTCTGTTCATTTATTTTGTTAAATATTTCAAAAAGTTAAGTTGCCTATTTTGTGGCGAATTGAATATATTATTTTTATTCAAAGTTTATCATTTGAGTTAAAGAATTGTATTTGAGTTTCATGAATTTTTATTCAGTTTTTAAACTTTGTATGCTTGAGTTAGTCTTCCGCCTGTAGTCAGCCAGGATGAGGGTTCACTTGGGGACCAACAATGGTTCTCGAGTGCCGGCCACGTCCAGGGTGCAAGCTCGGGTTGTGACATAGAGACCATGTGAGAAATAACACGGAATCAGTATATACCCCACAATGAAAAGAGGTGTCCTTACTTGCAAAGGTAAGAACCATAACTTCTAGCTTAAGTGAATCCAATAGCTAATGTCACTCTACGACAATATTTGTTAGCACATAGTTTATGGGACACTTGTAATCACAACTTGTCTAGTCGGGTCTAAGCATAATTCCAATGGAATAGTCATAAATCATATTCATCTTTATGTTTAAAGTACATGGCTACTCACCTCTTACCTTATCATTAGGGGACATGGGTAATTGCCTCTTGTCTTATATTTAGGATAGCTCCTAAATCTTGATTCGTAGTATAGTTGAGAAAACCTTTCAACGATAAGAATACATTATGTGAGAAAACCCTTACACATTTATGTATTGAGTAATATGTGAGAAATCCTTTCACAACAATCAATAACAACAACATTTATGTTTTACTCTCAAAGCAACTTAGAACATTTTCATTAATTTCATAAGAACATGCATATCTTAATAAAATCATCTTTCATAATTCAAAACCCACATTATATCATAATAGCTTAGAAAACATGGGTTATGCATAGGTTCATGGGTATTCAACTTAAAAACATGGAATCATCTAAATTCATGCAAAATAATTCATAAAACAATCAATTGGATCAATATCAAAGGAACCTATGACATGGAACAAAACCCTAACTTCAATTGGAGATTTCTAGCTTGTAAATTGGAGAATTTAGGAAATCTATGGAGGAAATAGCTCTATAGATGAAGAATATCATACCTTGGAGTTCAAATCCCACAAGTAATGGAAAATTGGAGACTTTATCTTGAAACCCTAACTTGACTTTTTCTGCTTCCTTAGAGAGAGAAATATATGGGAAGGATGAACTTGATCTTCTTTTGGGAAATTGAGAGAATGAATTCAATTGTGTGATTTTAGGGGTAAAAATCCTTATATAGGGCTTTGGGTAAATGGTAAAACGACATAGTATCAAATTAAAATAATTGGGAAAAGACCCAAAAGACCTTGACTTAAACTTGACGAATGGACTCCACGGAGGCCTTCACGGTCTGTCTATAGTACCATGGCCCGTATAACGGTCCGTGAAGAGATCTGCACCATGCCCCCTTTAAGCACAACTTCACGGCCAGTATGGGGTTTCACGGGCCGTTTAGCCGTCCATGGTCCTTGACCAGTAGCTATGGGAGAAACCCCTTCTGAGTGGCCAACATAATGAGCCCTTGGACGACTCGTCAACCTCACCACGAGCCGTCTAGGCATCTATGTGAGGGACACCCATCTGGGCTGGTTGTAGGAAATACCACGAGTTCCCAAATGTATTGTGGTCCCCTACACATCCTGTTTAGGGCTCTGTGGAGGGTTCCATGGTCTACTGTTGGGTTCTTGACATGTCCGTTTGACCTTTTGATAGCCTTTCTGTAATCCGAGGTGTTACAATATCTTCCCCTTGGGAACGTTCGTCCTCAAATGGGAGTCAAGACATCATATGGAGGGTAGGAACTCAAACCTAACAGCCCAGCATGAATGCAATCATATAAATGCACATATCTGAGGAGGAAATATCAACTCCAAGATAAAACATGTTATAAACATCATTTACTAAGGTCTATATGCAACTCATACTCAAATGCACATAAACATGAATAAATCAATATAGCAACTCATTTTTCTCAAAAATCAAGTTTTTTATTAACATGCATAAATGAGGAAATCATGGGAATATCTATAACACATGACACCGAAAGAGTAAACCATGAGGAACTAAATATCTCAAGCTAGACTAGGGACAGAGTTAAAGAGATGAGGATACCGGGATATCATATCAGCCTCAGCTTCCGAAGTAGCACCCTCAACTAATTTATTCCTCTAAAGAACCTTAAGCGTAGCAATTTCTTTATTTCTCAACTTTTGAACTTGCCAGTCTAAGATCTCAACCAGAACTTCTTCAGAACAAAGACTATCCTTTATGCCAAGACTATCCAATGGCACTATATATGTCGGATCACCAACACATTTCTTCAACTAGGAGACATGGAAACAAAATGAGCCAATGTCAAGTCATTCATTAGGCAATTCAAGTTCCTAAGCAACCCATCCGACACACCTCAAAATCTGATATTTGCCCACATAACGGGGACTAGGCTTCCCTTTCTTTCCAAATCTCATTACACCCTTCATGGGTGGAATTTTAAAGTAGACCCAATCATTCACATAAAACTCAAGGTGTCTTCTTCTAACATCGATATAGGACTTTTGTCGACTTTGAGAAATTTTTACCCTTTCTCTAATAAGCTAAACATTCTCCATATATTCATGTACAATTTCGGAACCTATCAATGCAACTTCACCCACTTCAAACCAACCTATATGAGATCTAAACCTCCTACAATATAGAGCCTCAAATGGCGCCATACCAATACTAGAGTGATAGATATTATTATACACAAATTAAATTAAAGGTAAGTGATCATCCCAATTAACCTTGATGTCAATTACACGTGCTCTCATAATATATTCTATATTTCACATGACTCAAAGTATATCCTACGCATAACATGGCGTATAGGACCTTGAGAGGGCCTACACAAGCCACTTAGCATGCATAAACAAGGTAATAAAAAATCAAGAGATTTTAAAAGACAGTTCCTATCATAAAGAGCTTTGTAAAAATGAACTGGAAGTTTATATAGTCTCAAAAGCCATCTATTACATCAAGAGTGATCGGTCTGTAACCTGTACATCACAAAACAACATCTAAAAAGAAAATATGAAATAAAGACTCGATCCTAAGAACATGAGGACTCACCAATCTTCAATATCTACTAAGTAATCCCTAGCCACGGAGATGGGAAACTGGAACATCGGACCCTACATTTGGGAAACAATTTAGGCAAGAGTATGCGTTAGTACAGAAATGTACCAAGTATGATAGCAAATCATATATTTATAAAATCATGCTAAAAATGACCTTTTCATGACATGCAAAGACCATGGAAGCTATAACACGGAGTTCGGTGTCTACCTCGCACCAAAAAAAATGTGTCCTTACTTACCAAGGTAAGAACCATAACTTTTAGCTTAGTGGATCCATAGCTAATGTTTATCTAAGACAACCTATGTTGGCACATATTTTATCGGACACATGTAATCATCATTTGTCCACTTGGTGCAAAACATTATTCCCATGAAATAATCATCAATCATATTCATCTTTATGATTAAAGGACATGGGTACTCGCCTCTTTCCTTGTCATTACAGGACATGGGTAATCACCTCCTGTCTTATCTTTACAATAGCTCCTAAAATCTTGATTCATAGTATAGTTGAGAAAACCTTTCAACTCTAAGAATCCTTTACGTGGGAAAACCCTTTCACATTCATGTATTGAGTAATATGTGAGAAATTTGTCCACAACAATCAATAACAACAACATTTATGCTTTACTCTCAAAGCAACTTAGATCATTTTCATCAATATCATAAGAACATGCATATCTTCATAAAATCATCTTTTATAGTTCAAAACCCACGTTATATCATCATACCTTAGGAAACATGAGTTATGCATGGGTTCATGGGGATTCAACTTAAAAAATAATCAATTGGATCAATATAGAAAATAACCCATGGAAGAAAACCCTAACTTCAATTGAAGATTTCTAACTTGTAAATTGGAGAATTTATGAACTCTACGGAGGAAAGAGCTCTATAGATGAAGACTATCATACCTTAGAGTTCAAAGCCCACAAGCAATAGTGAATTGGAGACTTGATCTTGAAACCCTAACTTGACTTCTTCTTCTTCCTTAGAGAGAGAAATATTTGGAGAGGATGAACTTAATCTTCTTTTGGGAAATTGAGAGAATGAATTGAATTGGGTGGGGGGTAAAAATCCTTATATAGGGCTTTGGGTAGAGGGTAAAATGAGATAGTATCGAATTAAAATAATTGGGAAAAGACCCAAAAGCCCCTGATTTAATGCTCACGAACTGACTGCACGGAGGCCTTCACGGCTCATCTAGGGTACCACGACCTGTCTAACAGGTCATGGAGAAGCTTTGCACTATTCCCCCTTCACAGATGACTTCATCGCTAGTGTTGGGCTTCACAGGACATTTAGCCATCCGTGGTCCTTGACTAGTGACTTGGGGAGAAACCCCTTCTGAGTGGAAAACATGATGAGCCCTTGGACAACCTGTCAGCCTCACTATGGGTCGTCTAGGCATCTGTGGGAGGGACACCCATCTGGGCAGGTTCTTGGACATACCACGAGTGCCCAGATAAATCGCAGTCCCCTACACGGCTTGTCTAGGTATCCATGTCCATGGTACACTTTTGGGTTATTGACATGTCCGTTTAACCCTTTTCTAGTCTTTCTCTAATCTTAGGTGTTACACTATGATGGCCTAAGCTAATAGAGAGGATGCTGCTCCCGTAAACCCAAATATGGGTATAGTGGTTACAAGGGTAAGAGACTTCACTTGTATTAATCCCCTGGAGTTCCATGGGTCCAAAGTTGACGAAGATTCCTAAGAGTTCTATGAGGAAATTGATGAGTCCAAGGTTTGGACTCATTTAGGGCTTTGTTCATATAGATTTAGTATCCTCAAATGATCATTTGGTGCCAATAACTGATGAAAAGTCCTTGAATTAAGGTATATTGGTTGAGGACCAAAAAGAGAACATTAATAGGAAAAAAGCACAACACAAGCTCAAAAAAAAAAGAGAAAAACAAGCCTGACGATCGCCAAAAGGATTTGCGGATCGCCAAGTCACTCCCTGATCGCCTAAAGTTACAGAATCATGAGCCTGAAATTGGAAAAACTTCGGCGAAGTGCATTCCCCATCGGTGACTCACATACTACATCGGCAAAAGATGACCATGTCGCCGAAAGTATTGAGTGAAGTCAAGTTCAACTCAAATGGGCGAGCTAAAAGATCAAGGAGCACATCGCGGAATTGATCGACGATCTCGATTTCAATCGCCTAAAATTACAGTGCTTGAACGATGTAAAAGTGAAGAAAGAAGGAGAGAGGAAAGAATAATCGGCGAGTCGCCAAATGGTCGGTGAAGCCTGACTTTCCTCGCCGATTGACCCAGAAATCTACACCTCAAATTAGTATGGATTGATTTTTGTAGGAGAGAGAAAGCATTCAGAAATTGTGAGGAACAAAAGATAAAGAGCAAAAACACTACATTTGTTGATTCCAAGTAATTTTAGCAAGGTTTTTCAATTGGGTTTTGTAATAGAGAAGATATTATTCACCTTTGACTTTCAAATTTTGTTTACTCAGCTATGGAAAATGTGGCAGGTATTGAATTTCATCTTCTTACTATGATTGGCTAAAACCCTAACCTTAGGGGTTTGACAATGTGACCAATTGTTGAGTTTGACTTAATGGGTGTTATTTATTAGCGAAAATTTGGTGTTAATTTGAAGTCAACCAGAGTTATAACTATAGTTTAACTCCACTATTGCATGTTTAGTGTAATATACTTAAGAATTCTATGCTTGCTCGAGAGAGAAGTATAGAACTAAGGTAGTAACTTGGCATCCATTGTTAGTGGGTCATGATGGTTTCAGCTTGAGAAAGTGAAACTTGAGATTTAGCCTTTGTATCTATCTCAAAAGAGTAAATTTGATTAGAATGTGGGTTGATCTTCTTATGGATAGTGTTGAGGTTTGAGAGAACATAGTGGAAATAAGGTAATTGTTAGGCAGAAAAGTACCTCACCTATAGTCCATTCTACCCATGACGAATTAACATTTTTGGTAATGATGTACACCCGTTGAGTTGAATTCAACAGTTGGTTAGTCAATCCCCCAAGCGTTATCCCGTTATTTTATTGTTCATCGTGTATTGTTGAAGTGGTTTTGGAGTTTGACAGCTATTTGTTTGGATTGTTAATGACGTCCTTGAGTTTGACTTATATATTTTTAAACGTTTTGTTTGTTTAGCTGTTGAGGTCATTGTCATACTTTCATATTCGAATTCAAAAGAAAGCTACTCTCTGTGGGATCGACCCCAACTCATTTAGTTAGGTTTATACTGATTTATGATCGTTGATACTTAGAACTGGATGAAGTGTCTTTGAAACGTTAATCAAAATGGTTCCGCTGCCAGGGAGTAGCATTGTTTAGAGTTCTTTCTTTGAAATTTGACTTGTGAAGTTTTTGGTTGTAGTTGAATCAATTTAGGCCGCATTGTGCTCGTGTTTATTGGGCTGAATAGAAGTAAGGATGAGTGAGACAGAGGTGAATGATAACTAAGCAGGTCACCTAAATGGTATCGATGATGTTAATAGTGTGTACAACATATCCCATACAGGTGAAATGGGTGCAATTTGCCTACCATCAACTGATGAGAATACAATATTTGAGGTCACGAGTAAAACTCTTTATCTCATCCAAATGAAGGGACTTTATGGAGGGCTGGTTCATGAAGATCCACATGAGCATGTGAGGAATTTTATAGATATATGCAGTCCGTTATCATTCAAGAATGCGTCGCAGGAATCAATCCGGCTCAGGTTATTCCCACTATCTCTGACAGGGGAGGCTAGCAAGTGGCTGGCTGAGTTACCAGGAATTCAATTATATCGTGGAATGAGCTTATCACGGCATTCAATGCAAGATTCTTTCCTCCATCGAGGATGATGAATCTCAGGGACAACATTCAAGGTTTTAAGAGATAGGAGTGTGAACCCATCCATGAAACATGGTTGAGGTTTAAGAAACTCCTACTTCAATGCCCAACTCACGGGCTACCAAACGATTTGCTACTCCAATATTTTTATCAGAGTCTTGATTCAGATAATAAAGGAGTGGCTGACCAATTGGTTCGAGGGGGGGATAATGTTGCAATCATTTTAGGTGGCTTCATTTCTTCTTGATGACATGACAAAAATAAATCAAGCTTGGTCCACTCAAGAGGATCAAGTTTCCCCTTTTTGTTTTAGAATGACTCAAGAGCAACTTGATAAGGAAAGAGAAAGGGATGACAACATCAAAAAGATGTTGACCCAAATGGAGCTACTACAAGAGCATATGTTGGAGGATGTGAAAAAGCCAAAGGGAACAAATGGAGTGTTTAGAGTTGAGGAGGGTTGTTCCTCTGGTTATTCAAAGCCAGTGGAGAATCAAGGTTGGAATTCCAAGAGATACGAGGAGGGTTTCCACCCACGCTATTCACAGCGAGGTGGGAATGAAGGTTAGAACCATCACAAAGAGGAGAGCAAAGAAGATACCATCAAGGATGTGATGAGTAAAGTGATCATTGGACTTTGAAACAATTGAAGTTTCTCATAGTTGTAGTGCAATTATGACTAAAGAGATGATAAAAAAGAAAGAAGATCCTAGAGCATTCACCATCACTTGCACCATCGGTATGCTCCAATTTGCCAAGGCCCTATGTGATTTAGGAGTAAGCATCAACATAATGCCATACACAATCTATAAACAACTTGGGTTGGGTGAGCAGAAATCAACAATAATGAGACTCTTAATGGCAGACCGATCAATTAAACATCCCGTAGGGATACTATATGACATGTTGGTGAAGGTTGACATATTCATCTTCCTGGATGATTTTGTCACCCTTGATTGTGAAATTGATGCTAAAATTCTCATTATTCTCGAAAGAGCATTCTTGGAAACCAGGAGAGTATTGGTGGATGTTGAAAGTGGGGAACTGAAATTCTGAGTGAATGAAGATGAAGTGACCTTTAATGTGTGTAAGTCAATAAAGCACCCAAGCGATATCCATGTGGTCTCTTCTATTGATAGTATTGATGAGGCGATGGCTAGTGTGAGCCATATAATGTGCACGGGTGAACCACTTGAGGTTGTTCTTGCTAACTATGATGAGTTCAAAGTACGAGGTTACGAAGAGATAGTAGCTGCTCTTTCAGGTTTTGGGGAATATTGAAAGACTCCATTAAAGCTGGACATTGATTTGAAAATCAAGAAAGTCCTCCCGCAAAGCAATCAACGGAGGAACCACCGAAGCTTGAGTTGAAAGTGTTGCCTTCCCATCTCTGATATGTTTCTTTGGAGCAAATAACACCTTACCTATAATCATTGTAGCTGATTTTCTTGAATGGAAAATAAAATTATTCCTTGAGGTGTTGAGAAGATATATCGAAGCTATAGGGTGGACTATCGCTAACATAGTGGGAATTTCTCCTGGCATTTGCACTCACAAGATTCAATTTGATAGTGAAGTAAACCGAGTGTTGAAAATCAGCGGAGATTGAATCCACCGATGCAATATATGGTAAAAAAGAGATAATAAAGTGGTTGGATGTAGGTGTGATCTACCCTACTGTAGATAGCAAGTGGGAAAGTCCGGTACAATGTGTACCGAAAAAGGGAGGCCTTACGGTAGTCCCAAATTAAAAAGGAAAGCTTGTGTCTATGAGATCGGTAACTGGATGGCGAGTATGCACGGATTACCAGAATTTAAACTCGTGGACCAAAAAAGATCAATTTCCCAAGCCCTTCATGGATCAAATGCTTGATCGACTTTCATAAAGAGGATAGTATTGATTTTTGGATAGGTACCCTGGTTATAATCAAATCTCTATTGCTCCGAAAGATCAAGATAAAATCACATTCACTTGCCCATATGGAACTTTTGCTTTCAAACGAATGTCGTTCGGGTTATGTAATGCTCTGACAACGTTTCAACGTTGCATGCTATCTATTTTTGCCCACATGGTGGAAGATTCAATGGAAGTCTTCATGGATGAGTTCTTGGTCGTGGGAGATACTTTTGAAGCATGTTAAGAACACTTGGGACAGGCCCTTCAAAGATGTGTGGAGACAAATTTGGCCCTAAATTGGGAAAAATGCCACTTCATGGTTAGGGAAGGTATACTTCTTGGTCACAAAGTGTCACAAAATGGGCTGGAGGTTGATAAAGGAAAGATTGAAGTGATTGAGAAGTTACCACCACCAATTTTGGTGAAGGGTATTCGTAGTTTCTTGGGGTATGCCGACTTTTACCGGAGATTCATCAAAGATTTCTCAAAAATTGCACACCCTTTATGCAAAATTTTGGAGAAGGAGGTGAAATTTAACTTTGATGATGCATGTATGGTAGCCTTCAAGTGTTTGAAAGAAAAATTGATCTTCACCCTAGTTATCATTAATCCTGATTGGTCAGAACCCTTGGAAGTGATGTGTGATGCAAGTGGTACAACATTAGGTGTTGTGTTAGGGTAAAAACACAACAAACTATTTCACCCTATTTACTATGCAAGAAAAACCTTGAATGGTGCTCAACGTAACTATACATTTACAAAACAAGAATTACCTGCGGTGGTATATGCGTTTGAGAAATTCCGGGCATACTTGCTAGGAACTAAACTGGTTGTTCACACTGATCATGCTTCTTTGTAATATTTGATGGCAAAGAAAGATGCCAAGCCAAGATTGATAAGGTGAGTGCTATTGTTGCAAGAATTTGACTTTGAAGTCAAAGATAGATGAGGTTGTGAAAATCAGGTGGTAGATCACTTATCAAGATTAGGAGGCAAGGAAAATGATGATCTGGAGGTAGACATAAATGATGCCTTTCCCATTGAACAAGTATTCATGGTGATTCTACAACAAACTCCTGGTATGCTAGTTTTGCTAACTATGTAGTGTGTGGGTTGATACCGGAAGAACTGACCTTCTATCAACAAAAGAGGTTTTTGTTTGATGTCAAGAAATACTTTTGGGATGAACTATACTTTTTCAGAGAGTGTGCAGACCATATCATTCGGAGATGTACACCGGAAGAGGAATTCAATGAAATCCTCTATGCTTGTCATTTATCATCGGTTGGGGGTCATCATGGTGGAGTTCGCACAACTACTAAAATCCTCCAAAGTGGTTACTACTGGCCTTCCTTTACAAGGACGCTGATGAATTTGTTAAGAAATGTGCATAATGTCAAAGACAAGGTGGAGTATACAGAAGACATGAGGTTCCTCTCAAATCGATTTTGGAAGTTGAGTTATTTGATGTTTGGGGAATAGATTTCATGTGTCCTTTTGTGAGTTCAATTGGTAACAAGTACATTTTGGTGGAAGTAGATTATGTTTCGAAATGGGTAGAAGTTGTGGCATTGCCAAACAACGAAGGGAGAAGTGTTGTTTAGTTCCTAAAACACTACATCTTTGGTAGGTTCGGCACTTCTCGGGCTATTATTAGTGATGGTGGATCCAATTTTTGCAATAGGCTTTTTGCGTCCGCATTGAGCAAATATGGGGTGAAGCATAAAGTAGCAGCGTCATATCATCCTCCAACAAGTGGCCAACTGGAAGTTTCAAATTGAGAGATCTAGAATATCTTGGCTAACACCGTAAGTGCAAACAGGACTGATTGGTCTTGAAAATTAGATGATGCTCTGTGGGCATATCGCACCACCTCCAAGACACCAATCGGTATGTCTCCATATAAACTAGTCTTTGGGAAATCTGTCATTTACCAATTAAATTGGAACACAAAGTATTATTGACATTAAAGGCTCTGAATCTGGACTAGGCAAAGACTTGAAAGGGAAGAGTAGATCATCTCAACTAGTTGGATTAATTCAGGGTTAGGGCCTATGAAATTTTAGCACTTTATAAAGAAAAAATGAATAGGTGTCATAATTCTAGAATCCTTAGGAGGGAATTCCAAGTTAGAGACTGAGTGCTGCTGTATAATTCTCGATTAAAACTCATTTCGAGAAAGCTCAAATCCAAATGGTCAGGCCCATTTAGAGTAACAAGGGTGTTCACCAATGGAGTGATTGAAGTCGAAGGGAAAGAAGGCCCTGCCTTTAAAGTAAATGGGCAACTCTTGAAACTATACTTTGGAGAATGCTATGAAATTTCTGTGTTTGAAGTGGTGTATCTGGAAGATGATTGAAAGCATTTCCACGTCGTGTCACGACGTTAAATAAGGAGCTTATTGGGAGGAAACCCATGTGTTAGTGTTTTGAATAATATGTTTTGAATGTGCAGGTGTATGTGACTTTTGTGAGATAAGGACCCATCGGTGAGTCGCCGAGCTAGTTCGGTGATTGCAAAGTTGTTCTCCCTTTAGGCGGCAACAACGAGTTGAGACACTGGAACATTAGGTGAGATGTTTGTACCACTCGATGACTCACCGAAAGTGGGAGACCCGACCTTCATTGCCTTTTTTGACCTTACACAAAATGGATGTTCATTGGAAATTTCAGCGAGTCCCAGATCATTTGGCGAATCGCCAAGCAGTTCGGCGACTCCATCAAGTCTTCGCCGAATGGGCACTTAGTAAAGATTCCTTGTCACCCTACTTTGCTTGTTTAAGTGCCATTAGTTTATTTTGGTTTCTTTTATTGTTTGTTCTATATTCACATTAGGGATAATGTTAGATGTTGTTGGTAGGGTGGTAAGTGTTTGGTCGTTGAGTCATATGTTTGTTCCAAAGTTATTTGAGTGTCGTTTATGAGAAATACCGATGACTTGAATAGTGATCTTAATTGAACAAAATGCATGCACGCCTACGATGACGCCAAATGAAGTTGCATAGAAAATGTGTGAAACTTTTAGATCTTGTTGTGACTAGCCGGTTATTGAATGGAGTCTCTTGTGATGAACATTGCACACTAGCGAAAGTGTGGAGTCTCGTTTGATATTGGTGTCAATGCCTTGTGTGATAAGCTTATCGTGAACCTTGTGTGATGACACCTAGAATTTTCCCTGTTGGTCCGGTTGACTGAGTGATGCAGACTCTTGAAATGATATTAGGCAATGATTTTGAAGAGAGCAACAGTTTGACAATATACCACTTTTGTGGCAACCTTGTCAGATGTTTGAACCTTGTTTGAACCCTATTTGAGCCTTGTCCTCTCTTTTTTTTGGAATAAACTTGATGCAATTATGACCCCCCTTTATCCACTCACCCATAATCCTCATGAATTATGGTTTGTTTGAATATCCAACTTAGGCCAAATGACTAAGTTGGGGGTGTGGTGAAAAGAGAAGGTAAATCAAGAAGTGTGATAAAATTCCCCTTTGAGCCAATGGTCTTGAAAAAGATGGAACCCCTCCATATAAAAAAAAGCAAAAGAAAAGAAGAAAGCAAAAGAAAAAGAAAGAAAAAGTTGTGAAATAAAGTTGTGAAAGTGCAAAAGAAATGGGGTGTTTGGAAAGTTGAATAATGGGGTGAATTTTGAGGATGAATAAAAATGCTGAAGAAAAGGAAGAAAAGTGATGTTCAGACCATATTTCATGAGGGTAGCAGCCACTGAGCCTAAATAATCATAACTTCACACGCTGCCCCGTTGCAGGCTTTGAAAAGACGTTTTTGATCTTGAGTGAACTGAAACAATTGTTGATTGGAAAATAAGGGCAAACCTATGGGTGAAGTCATGCATGTTTTCATCTTTGTGAGTGCGAGTGTTGTATGTGATTTCAGAACTATAAATTGTTGAAGAATTGTGTGTAAATATGGAATCATCTTTGTTGTGAGGGCATTTGACTACCTTTGTTGAGGTTGAACTTGCATTTGAAGCAAGTATTGTGAATTTGAGAATCTTTGATAATGGTGCGTCAAAATTTGAATCCACAGTTAATCCTTGCATGAGTAAGTTGAGTCTTGTTGTGTGCATTCATGACTGAGTCTTATATAGCACTGTTTGAGACATCCCTTTTGAACTGCTGAACTTGAGTTTTACTTGACGACAAGCAAACGTTTAAGTTGGGGTGTTGATGAGTCCAAGGTTTGGACTAATTTAGGGCTTTGTTTATATAGATTTAGTATCCTCAAATGAACATTTGGTGCCAATAACTGATGAAAATTCCTTGAATTTCAAGTATATAGGTTGAGGACCAAAGATAGAACATTAATAGGCAAAAAGGACAACACAACCTAAAAGAAAAAAGAGAGAAAAACAAGCATGATGATCACCAAAAGGAATCCGCAGATCCCCAAGTCACTTCTTCATCGCCTAAAGTTATAGAATCATGAGCCTGGAATTAGAAAAAACTTTGGCGAATTGCAATCCTCATTAGCGACTCGCCGACTGCATCGACAAAGGATGACCATGTCGCTGAAAATATTGAGTGAAGCCAAGTTGAACTCAAATCGGTGGGCTAAAGGATCAAAGGGCGCATCACAGAATTGATCGGCGATCGTGATTTCAATCGCCTAAAATTACAGTGCTTGAACAATGTAAAAGTGAAGAAACAAGGCGAGAGCCAAGGATAATCAATGAGTTGCCAAATGGTCGGCGATGCCTGACTTTCCTCGCCGAATGACCCCTAAAAGCTACACCTCATATTAGTATAAATTGATTTTTGTAGGAGAGAAAGCATTCAGAAATTGTACGGAACAAAATATAGAGAGCAAAAACACTGCATTTGTTGATTCCAAGTAACTTTAGCAAGGTTTTTCAACTTGGTTTTGTAATAGAGAAGTTAGTATTCACTTTTGAATTTTGAATTTTGTTTACCCAGCTATGGAAAATGTGGCAGGTATTGCATTTCGTCATTTTACTATGATTGGCTAAAACCGTAACCTTGGGGCTTTGACAATGTGACCAATTGTTGAGTGTGACTTAATGGGTGTTATTTATTAGCAAATTTTGGTGTTAATTTGAAGTGGGTCAGAGTTATTACTTTAGTTTAACTCCAATATTGCATGTTTAGTGTAATATACTTCAGAGTTCTATGTTTGCTCGAGAGACAAGTATAGAACTAAGGTAGTAACTTGGCATCCATAGTTAGTGGGTCATGACACTTTTAGCTTGAGAAAGTGAAACTTTATATTCAACCTTTGTATTTAGCTCGAAAGAGTAGATTTGATGAGAATGTGGGTTGGTCTTCTTATGGATAGTGTTGAGGTTCGAGAGAACTCATCGGAAATAAGGTAGTTGTTCGAGAGAAAAGTACCTTACCTATAGTCTATTCTACCCATGATGAATTAACATTATTGGTAATGATGTACACTCGTTGAGTTGAATTTTGCAGTTGGTTAGTCAATCCCCCAAGCGTTATCCCGTTATTTGATTGTTCCTCATGGATTGTTGAAGTGGTTTGGGAGTTTGACAACTATTTGTTTAGACTGATAATGACGTCCTTGAGTTTGACTTATAAATTCTCCTACAATGGTTGCCGACTCTAGGGAAAAGGATGTGTAAGTTTTTATTGGGTGTCGAACCGCCATGCTTATCAAGGCAATGATATCTCCTGTCTGATGACACATGCCCAACAAATCGAATATGAAAATTTAAAGGAGAAGGAAAAAGACTAAAAGAGGGCAAGGATTAGTGATGGTTACTTTTCTCATTCTAGGTTTGGTGGACATGGGGTTCTCAATTCAGGCAAAATTTCTCCGCTCAAGGTTCTTCTAATGTTCTGATTCCAAAGTCCAATAAAGATAGGGTGTCTAATCCTATGCCTCAAGGAGCTGGTGGTAGTGGATTTTCTATTCTGCTTTCCAAAAGTGTGGCAAGAATCACTCGAAAAAATGCTTAGCCGGTACAGATATTTGGTTAACACCCCATAACTACTTGTACAAGTGCTGCTGAGTTAACTTAAAAAAATGTAAATAATGATATAAATTTGCATTTTTATTAAGATACGTATATGATAGTATTTGAAGTGCAAAAACCAAGTTTTAAGCCAAGCAAAACCTTAATACAAAAATGCGATTTTGAGTTTCATTGTGACAAAGTGTTCCAAAACAGTCCCATATATTGTCTATCTTTGAACAACCATATCTCCCAATACACAAAATTTTGAGAACCTACAACATATCAAATTTAAGGTTTACGATTCTAGCTTCCAATTAATTAACCCATTTGTCGATACGATATCAGAGTCGAGATATATTCATATTTTAGTGAGATTACACAAGCAGCCTAAAGGGTGGGCCCCTTAAGTCGGTGAAGATTATATTGGATATATATTACGTTTCAGCTTCATTTAAGTCATTTTTCTTCTCAATTCAGAATAAAAAAACATTTCTAAACTCTCTCTTAGGGTTTCCCTTATACCAAATACAATGAAAACTACAAGATTTCAAGGTGATTTCCCCGCTAGAAGGTTCGTAGAGGTTGCGTTACTTGTTTCCTCCTCTTTGCTTATGGGATTAAAAATTGTTCAAGGAGAAGGCGTCTCAATTATTTTTTGTCCTACTTCTGTTTTGATGTAATAATAGCACTTTTCATATTTAATTGAGTAAATCAAATTTATAGTTAAGCTATGTAATCTTGGACATACGATTGGACGGTTGGAAAATCGTATTTGGATTTTTATATGAAGTTGGGTTGTTTTAAGGTGTTTTCTGGATGTTGTTGTGGATGGAAGGTTGGATAATGATATGTATAGTTTTGGTTGTTGTTGATATTCAACTGGAAGAGAAGCATAAGTATGGTGGAGTGTTGAGTTGTTTGTTAGGAACCAAGCTTTTTACTCGATTAACAGTGTACTAGTTATGCTTTAGCTTAACGTGAGCTCTATTTTCGTTCATTGTAGATTAAAGTACTGTAACAGGTAAGGTTTGTCATATTTCCAAGCTAACTGACTTAAAGGTAGTTAATGGCCCTATTAATTTTATTCGGTGTGAATGTTTTATCTTAACGACATGTATCGAGAGAGCCTTAGAGCCATGGTGTTTTATGTACTCTATTCTTGAGAATCAATGATTTAGCTAGTATTTTGATTGTAAGCATCTTGTTGATATCTAGATGGTTATGTACAAATATTTAGAGTTAATCTCCCTAAAGTTAGTGTCAAGAAGCTAATCAAAATGAAAGTTAAACCAAAGAAGTAAAGTAAGAGTTGTTAGGTCTGTATTCACGACCGTCCTTCGTCTACTTGTAATGGCTGAATCTAAAATATATTATCCGCAAGAGACAAGGGTACCAAGTCATTTCCTTGTAAACTATAAATAAAAGTTACTTGGTAAATAAGAATATAAATGTTATGATTAAAGGGACCTTGATTGCATTCATTTGAACTAGTATGTTGTGGCCCTTAACGATATCTAGTCATTGCACTATAATTATGGGCCCTTGGCGATGCCCATTTTTCGTATTATATTGGGCCCTTGATAATGCCTCATTTATTATAGGGTAAACAACATAAATATGCAATATTAAGAAAATTTTTACTATCTATGGCAATATAATTTTTCTAAATAAATATAATAATTTTTTTGAATTAAAAAAGTTGTACAGTTTATGTTCGCCTCTTTCTCTGCCTTTTTTCACTTCCTCCTCTTTTCTTCGTTTTTTTCTTCTTCATCTCATCTCTTTCTTTGCCATTCTTTCTCTTCCTTGTAATGACCGGGTTCTGTCGTTATAGAAAAGCCATCGGGGAAAATTTTTGGGTCGAAAAACTTTTTCGTAGTAACTTTGGATTTCCCAACCTTGTCCAGATTTGGACGAAATCGTAGTCAATGAGGTCTAGGGAAATCTAGTAGCAATTGGGTGATTTATATGTGATTTTTATTACATAAGTAGATAGCTAACGCGTTAAGGAATCCGTACTACTTTAAGAAAGTGAATTTGGGTGAGTAGAACTCCCAAAACTGACTTTGGTGTGAATGGGTATTTATGAGTGTCGTTGGTTGAAGGTGTATTGTGAAATGGGGATTTGAAATTATTAAAATAGCTCACTATTTCGTGCAACCCGCTTTGGCGGTGATTTTGGTCCCTCTGGCGAGGGCCACTGTGGCGGGCCAGACTGACTTAAAGTCGTAAATAAACCCTAAAAATATTTTATTCTGCACTTTTTGACTTTGAGAGCTAAAGAACGACCCGTACGACTTCTTGACCCTTTTTCACCATTCTTGAAGCTAAAGATAAGAGTTTAACTCCCCGAATCCATTTTTTGATCCGTAAGAACGTAATCTAATAGGTAAATATCAATGGGGGAGGGGTTTTATCTAGAATCTATGGTGGAAACAGACCTAAATTGGATAATTGGGATCATGGGTTGTCCTAGGGTTTGTTAGACTTGTTAGTAATCTGAGTAATTAGTGATTGTTTATTGATTCCCGTATTATATTAATTGTTTGTAGACCAAGAACAAGAAGAATGAATTCGGAAAGGGAAGGATCAAGTTTCTTAGGGTACCAAACTTGTTTCGAGGTAGGTGATGGTTATGATTCTATGACTGTGTGATGTATGCTTTTCTTGCTTCATAAAAGAATCTAATCCAACTCAGTGCTCGATACTACCCCAAAATAATTAATATAACTTTGTTCTCAATTCGCCCATTACAAAGAATGGACTTCGTACATTACTTGAAATACTTTTCAAAACATGAGACGTGTTTGCTTTCTTGAAAAGATGCACTTATGAACTTATCTTTCAAGTCCAATAATTAACATAGGTACATATGTATATATATGAATAACATAACATTAGAAACTCTTAAGTATTTATGAAATAGAACCTTTAAAAGTTTTCTCAAAATTCATTTGTACTTCCTCAAAAACTCAGTTTAAAACTCAAGTGTTGGCTTTGAAAAACTTCTCAAGATTTATAACACAAAATAGGGTTCATGCTAAATTATAAACAAGAACAAATCAACTTAAGGATCTCAATAACAATATAGAAATTCAATACTTAGGAATCAAATTTCAAAAGAATCAAGAATTCAAGAACTCAAAATCAACGTATCTCATGAATACTCAAATCTAGTGAAAGAATCCTAGATTACTTACTGATATGAAAGTAGATGTAGGGCATGAGGACACTAGTCCAAAACTATGATAGCCTTACATATATGGAAATATAAGGTTCTTTAATAATCTTGAAGAAGAATCTTGATTAGAAGTCTTGAAACCCTAGCTTGAAGGTAAAAAATCAAGAAAACCTTTCTTGAGATTCTTCAATTAGTTTCTAGAAATCTCTATTGCCATGAATTATGATTTTCATTAGTCATTCATAATTGTATGGAGGAATTTGAGTTGGAAAGAATGGAATTCTTGGAGAAAGAATTACCTTGAAGAAGAATTTTGAAAAAGATTGAAAAAATCTTGAAAAAGATTGAAAGAATCTTGAATAGAGTCTTCTACTTTGATTTTCCCTTAGGATTTTGCCTTAAGGTTTGAGAGAGAAGAGAATGGAGGATTAAGAGATGAAAATCTGATTGTTTTGAGCCTTGTTTTAGTCAAAAAATTCATTTAGGGTTTTCTTAGAAGTAAAAGACGAAAATGACCCTTTTTAATGTTTTCCCACAGGCAAATTCATCACTGCATTGTATCAGGTTACTAAAATATTCATGACTTTTTACTCAGAATTTGGATTGACGCGAAATTGGTGGTATTGGAAAGAAGATTCAAATACCTTTAATTTGATAGGTTATGGGCCATGTAACTCCTTATATTCTAAGAGATATGGTCGTTTGAAGTTCACCCAAGTAGAATCTTACATTAAAACTTAATCGATAAGGAAACTTTCAAGTCTACTTTGTGCTAGGAGTTTCTAGTGACCTTAGTTGATATCCAAAATTATTCCCACACTAAAGAATTTACCTTTACACATATGGACAATTTAAGAATCACCCAATATGTCCCTACAAGTAAATGAAGAATTGTTCGAGTCTTAACTTAGAAATTTTCGAGGTGTTACACGTGGTATATCTTTTGATCAGGCCTTGAATCGATCCTTTCCTTTTTATGTGCAGGATTTCCATATTTGTCCATTCTCTCTTATTTTTTTCTCCTTTAAGTAAGTCTGTAGTCTGAATCCTTTAGATATCTCAGAAAATAAGGTTAAATAAAACCCACAACAGGAAAGTGAAGACACTATGGAGTTCCCAAATCAGATTAGGAAATGAGAACCAATGAATAATAGAACAGTTTATTATCGAGGACCGTGAAAGTCATAAGAGACAGGAAGTAAGTAATACCAACGAAATTGACCTTGATATTTTAAACATAAAATAATGATGAGAAAAGTATCAAAGCATTTAGCAATCAAATTTAACATGTTAGGTGCTTCTAGTCATGTATGTAGAAGGAAGTCTTGAGAATGATTTGTCCTTCTACAGAGTGTATGTTATCTCAAATGCTAAAAAGCATGGGGCATGCAGGATCTATAAAAATTATTTCTTCCTTATGGCCAAAATATTCTTGTGACCCAAGTAATACCATAAATAATATTTATTAAATAATAGATCTTGTATGTACATTGGTTACTTGATGGACGAACTAGATTAAGTGTTAACCTCTATAAATTGGTCCTCCATCCACCCATTAGGGTTATCACATATCCTCTACAATAATTCCATCGTTAACAGTTGTGGTAACGTAAGGTGAGGTGTCACGACCCAAGGGTACACCCTAAACGTAACATAGCATACAAGACTTAAGAGGCCTCATATAAGTCACTTATCTTTCATAACATAAGATAATAGAAATGAGCTGAATTTAAAACATTTACAACGACATCAAAGTTTCATAACAAAAGTGGAAGTCTTTTACACTATCTCAAAACCATCTAAAACATGAATATCTTGGGACTCCCATACACCAAAGTTCAAAACATAAAATGAAAGATCATAAGGAAATGGTGGCTATATCCTCGGATGCTATGAGGACTCACCAATCTTCAAGTCTTGCTTCTAGTAAGTTCCTAACCACGGAGATGAGAGTCAAGATCGCCGGACCCTACATTTGGATAAGAAATGTAGGCATAAGTATGCGTTAGTACAAACATATACTTAATATGATAGCTTGATAAACATTAACATAAGCACAAGAATTAAGCAACATAAACATAAGCCATAATCAACACAAGTGAATCTTATCTTAAACCATACTTACGATACTTCCTTGAAGTAACCTTGCTTCATCATAACTATGCTTTAAGGTGAGAAGTAGTCAATTCTTAGTTGAAGGCATCTCATCTTTCCAATCCAAACTAAGTTATTGTCCATGGAAGAGCACATCATTATGCCAATCCAACCTACCAAGGAAAGGCATCATCTAACCAATCCAAGCTACCATGAAATGGCATCATCTATTTACCAAGTCAAGCTACTATGAAATGGTATCATCTCCTTACTAATTCAAGCTACCATGAGATGGCATCATCTACTTACCAACTCAAGCTACCATGAGATGGCATCATCTACTTACCAACTCAAGCTACCATGAAATGGTATCAACTCCATATCAATTCAAGCTACCATGAGATGGAATCATCTACTTACCAACTCAAGCTACCCATGGAAGGTATCACATTAGCAATCCAAGCTAGGTCCTATTATCATAATTCATAAGTTCTTAGATTCATTTTAGGTGAGCAAGTCTTTCGACCTAAAATCATTCACATTCATATATAAGAAATTTATATGGGAACTATCCCTTCCATAGCAATCACATATAAATCATCAATTCATAAATAAAAGCTTTACTCTCAAAGCCTTATATCTCATAATCATCATATACGCTTCACTCTCAAGAAATCAATATCATATAATCTCATAAGGCTCAATCTCAAAACAATTATAATCATGATTCATCAATCCTATAAGGATACATCTAAACCCAAAAACTCTCCTTTCATGGCCTAAAACCCATTTACATCAATTTCATCTTTCTAGACATGGGTTAAGCATGGGTACAAGTGAATTCACCCTAAAACCATGTAATCCTATCAATTCAACCATAAAAAATCATAACTGAATCATTTGGATCAACATTAATCAATACCCCCAACATTGGAAGAAAACCTTAACTCAAATTGGGGAATTTCCTCTTTTCAATTGGGGAATCTTAGGGACTCCATGGAAGGAAAGATTCCATGGATCAAAATTCATCATACCTTGATTACAAAGCCCACAAATTCTTGAGGGATGGAGACTTGACCTTGATCCTAGCTTCAACTCTTTCTTCTTCTTCTTCAAGTTCTAGAGAGAGAAATATTTGAGAGGAAGACTATGGGATTTCTTTTGATTTTTGGAAATAATGACTTGAATGGGTTAGTTTTGGGGTTAAAATAATTTATATAGGGGTCCTAGGCTGTAAAATGACATAGTATCAACTCATTTAAATCCGGGAAAGACCCATTTACCCCTCAACTTACAAGGCCTGCCCATCACTACGTGAGGCTCCACGAGCCGTGGTGCCTACCACGAGCTGTGGTGCCCTCCGTGGTCTTGGGCCGGTGTCTAGGATTGCCACCACATCCCCTACTAAGGCTAATGAAGGACCACGATCCCGATCAATGCCCATGGTGGCTTTCACGGTTTGTTTATTGGCTCGTGGGAAGAGTCTCCTTTTAGGCATATTTGAAGGAACTACTGCCTCACCTCCACGAGTGCCACCACGACCCATGGTGACCACCTCGAGCTGTCTTGGTGCTCGTGGGAGGTAGACTTCGTTGGTCACTCACTGCCTAAGGTCTACGGGCATCATCACGACTCGTGGTGCCCTTCACGACTTGTGTGACCTTCATGGAGGGTGACAAGCCTAAACCCTAGGTTTGTAACCTCTCCCCTAGACCCTTGTTTAGGCTACTAAATTTCCGAGTTGTTACATTATCTCCCCCACGAGAACATTCGTCGACGAATGGAATTTCTCGACACCTTTCGAAAGAAAAGACTCAATACTAGCAGCTCATCATGTATGCAACTCATCTAAATTCACACCACCAAGAAAGAACTTCATCTCCAAGCTAAACATAGTCAATGCATCTCAAGAGAAGGTAGGAAATACATCTAACAAACCCAATATGCATGAACTTTCAAAATTTACTCATTTTCAAGAAGGAACTACCTTCTACAAGCTAAATGTATCCTCAACACAATCTCATGGAGCCCATATGCAATTTGTTCTCAAAAAGCATAGCTAAAGCATGTTCATCAATTCATATCATGAAGTCTATAGGCAACTCATACTAAATAGACTACAACATGAGAAAAAATCAATCATATAAACACATTTTCTTTCAAAGCACAAGTTTTCATGAACATGCATAACATAAGGAAATCATGGGAACATCAAAACACACATGACTTCAAACAAGGAGCAAACCATGAGGAAACTCATTACCTCAAGCTAGAGTAGGAGTACAAGGAAAAAGATGAGGATATCGGGACATCATATTAGCCTCGGCCTCCCAAGTAGAACCTTCAACTAAGTGATTCCTCCACAATACTTTCACAGAAGCAACTTCCTTGTATCTCAATTTCTTCACTTGCCGGTCTAAGATCTTAATCGGTACCTCTTCATAAGAGAGACTTTCATCAACTCCCAAACCTTTTAGGGGAACTATGGATGTCGGATCTCCAACACACTTCTTAAGCATAGAGACATAGAAAATCGGATGCAATGTTGCCAAATAATTAGGAAAATCAAGCTCATAAGCAACCTTACCAACACGTCTCAAAATTTGATATGGGCCTACATATCGGCGACTAAGCTTCCCTTTCTTCCCAAATCTCATCACACCTTTCATGGGTGAGATTTTCAAGTAAACCCAATCACTAACCTCAAACTCAAGATCTCTTCTTCTAACATCAGCATAGCACTTTTGTCGACTTTGGGATGTTCTCAACCTTTATCTAGTAATCCAGACTTTCTCCATAGCCTCATGAACTAATTCGGATCCTATCGAGGCAACTTCACCCACCTCAAACCAACCTATAGGAGATCTACACCTCTTACCATAAAGAGCCTCAAAGGGAGCCATACTAATACTAGAATTGTAGATATTATTATAAGCAAACTCAATCATTGGCAAGTGATCATCCAAATTTCCCTTGGAATCAATGACACATGCTCTCAACATATCCTCTAAAGTTTGGATAGTTCGCTCCGCTTTCCCATCGATTGTGGGTGAAAAGTCATGCTAAGCTTCACTTTAGTGCCAAGACCCTTTCAAAATGATTTCCAAAATAGAGAAGTAAACTGAGTACCTCTATCGGAGATAACAGACAAGGGTACTCCATGCAACCTTAACATTTCTCTCAAATATAACTTAGCTTAATCTTCCGCCGCATATGAAACTTTGACGGGAATGAAATAGGATAATTTTGTCATTCGGTCTACTATGACCCAAATTGAATCATATTGTCGCCGAGTACGCGGAAACCCTACTATAAAGTCCATATTCATATCTTTGAGTTGAGTATTTAATCTTTGAAGTTGAGTATCTAATCCTTGAGTTGAGTATCTAATCTTGTAGTTGAGTATCTTATTCTTGAGTTGAGTGAGTTTGAAAAGAGGTAAGTATGTTTCCCAAGTTCAAGCTTATGTTATGCTTTAAAATTCCCCTTACATGCTCGTACATTCCACGTACTGAGCCGTTTGGCCTACATCCTTTCATGATGCAGATACAGGTATTCAGGGTCATCAACAGGAGCTTCGTTGATACCCCATGGAGTTCAACTTGGCTATGGTGAGCTTCCTTACTTCCGAAGGATTTCATTTAATTTTTAGTTTTGTCAGGAAGTCATGGGTCTTGTCCCGACTTCCATCTTTGTCAGTTAGAGGCTTCATATATAGATAGTAGAGTTTGAGAAGTCTGTTTCATTTATCTTATTAAATGTTTTAAAGAGTTAAGTTGCCTATTTTGGGGCAAGTTGAATATATTATATTATTTAGAGTTTTATTTTAAGTTAAAGCTTTTTATTTAAGTTTCATGAATTATATTCAGTTTTTAAGATTTGTATGCTTGAGTTAGTCTTCCGCTTCTAGTCAGCCAGGATGACGGTACGCTTGGGGACCAACAATGGTTCTTGAGTGCCGGCCACGTCCAGGGTGTAGACTCGGGTCATGACAAACTTGGTATCAGAGCACAGAGTTCAAGTGTCCTAGGGTGTCAATGAAGCCGTGTCAGTAGGATCTTGTTTATGGTTGTGAGGGGCCCACTTCTATAAATGAGCGACTACAGACATTTAAGAAAAGTTTCCCTTCTTTCATACTTTTAATCGTTCAATAGAGCTATGTCATAGAGATTTATTCATACTCGTGTGTTTTTTAGATTCATTCGACTACCCATCTTACTAGAGGTGGTGGAAAAGTAGAGTCAGTTCTTTGTCGAGGAGTTGTTCTTAGAAAGAGTTTTAGGGAAGTTATGAAACTCCAGAAGGTCTTGAGAGAAGCCCAAGAGTAAGTTAAGTGTTCAGTTTCAGAGTAATGCCTTCATATGAATCATGCATTTGAGCTAACAGCGAGTTGTACTCTTTTCCTTAGGCCTTGTTTCATCTAAGATCCTTATGAGGAAAGTATGATTAGAGCTTGGGTAGTATTTTCACCCGAAAAAGTAACATGAGTTATGAGATCATGAGCAGTAGTAGTGAAAGAGCCCAGAGTTAAAGGAAAGCATGCAGATGCTTAGTAATCATAGAAAGGGAGATAGTGATAAGGTGAGCTATGTTATTATAGTCATGCACCAGTAAGTTATTGATGAGGAATTTTCCCTTATGGTTAGACTAAGAAGTGATGAGTTGTAAAGATGCCATCATAGGAGGTAGAATGTGTTCTAGCTAGAAAGGAGCTTGCGATGAAGTGTAATTGTATAGGTAAAGACTAAGTGTAAGCGTTGAATAGAAGAGTAGAAGTATTCATGAAGTGATAGATCTAAGCTAGGCTTATGATGTGTTTGAGAGGGTCATGATGTTCATAAGGTTATAGAACGGATCAAGTAATGAATTATAGTATAGTAGGCGAGCAATCGAATTGATATTCAGGTTTAGTAATGAACATTAAGCTTGGATTTGAGATGAGTGTCATGATCTAAAGAATGGAAACCTGAGGGTGATGATGCTAGTATAGATATTTGATCTAGAAGACTTGACATAGAGTAGGTGAGGAATTGAGATTTTTGCTGCAATGAATGTGAGTAGTACAAGTGAAAGACCCTAACCTTTAGATAAGGGCAATGAAGTGTAGCTAAGTCAATGAGTAACAAGAGCATTAAGAGGTGTACCGAGAGGGTATGTTAACAGATGAGGTTCCAATTAAGTGATAATTTTCCATGTGTGCCTAGATAGAATAATTGAGTTGTCAATAATATGGAATAGGTCCATAGCTTTCAAGTATTAGCTTTAGACCTGAGGGGGAGATGACGAGATGAGAAATCAAGTGAAGTGTTTGAGAGTAAGATAGTAATGAGTTACAAAGAGCTTGGGGGATATCTTTTTAGAGGTCCTTTTAAAAAAATGGAGTTGTTAGAGTACTAAGCTTGAATGTGGTGTTGTTAAACATTAGGTGGTTTTTGATATGAGCACAATGTGGTGGTAAAGATTAATAGTCTTGGGATGAGATTTCCTATAGAAAGGTATATAATCTGAACTTAATAAGGAGTTGGTCTAAGCTTAACTATAGTAATATCATACCATTAGACGCAGACTTTAGTAAGAGTAACCCAGTCCATACCCAGTCCAGTCATCATTCGAGGACGAATGATCACAAAGGGGAGATATTGTAACACCCCAGAAAATTTTAAGCTAAGACTCGAACCGTTCTTCGTAGTGAGTGAGTTTTTTTTCAAGGAATTTAAAATTTCTTGAGTGTTAAGGTCACTAGATGTAACACCTTAAGTTCCAAGAAGAACCAAAGAGAGTTCATTCAACTCATTCCTAGTTTTTCTTAAGTTTTGGGTCAACTTCAAACTACCATAACTCCTAGTACAAGATGAGTTAGGTGAGCTACAGATATAAAATTAAATCCCTTCGAGTCCTCTTCCTAACGCCACCGAGTTTGCTAAATTCCGAGCTTTGAGTAAAAAGTAATGACTGATTTACTAACGACACACAAACTTGGCAGCAGCTCCGCGATGGCTCCGCGTTATGGAGCTAGTACGGACCTCATTGCTTGATGAAAAATTATTCCGACTCCCAGCTCATTTGAATTATTTCTTTAAGGGTATTTTAGTTTTAAAAACCCTTAGGAGGTCATCTAAATTGCCCTAAACGAGTAGAAAATTAGTTTTCTTAAATCAAACTCTCCCATCCACTCCAAAAATTCTACGCTCAAGGGATTCAAGAAATGCTAGGGCTAGAATTCATCTTTCAAGATTCTCCTTCAAGTCTTCAAGAAGATGGTTCTTTCAGGTATGTAAGCTTCCATAGTGTTGGGTTTGTTCACCCACACACCAATCATGTTAATTTCAGTGTTAAGTTCATTCTAGAAAGTTGAAAGTATAATGTTCTTGAAATTGACTTTAGTTCTTGAGTTTAGATGAGATTATTGACTTCTTGATGAAATCATGTCAATTTTACAGTTGTTTATGAGTAGGCTCTTGTATTCATGTGATGGGTATCTAAATCTAAAGAGGAATTGAGAAAAAGAACCGAGTTTAGGTGAATTGGGGTTAGAAAACGAAGAAGGAAAAAGTCGGGGCGAATCTGGCACCTTGCTCCGCGTCACGGACCTGCCTCCCCATTTCATAAAGTTTGTCTTCGCATCGCAGAGAGGTCACGGACCTCTCTGCCTCAAAATTTAATTTGCGACCAAGTATTTTAATTCATCTCTGTGTCGCGAACTTGCTTCCAAACAGTGATTTCTTGATCGTTTTTCATGTTAAACTATCTAAAAACACTCCTAAATATCACAAGATCATTTCTATCACAAATCACAACCTTGAATTCATAAATCGCATTCCAGGTAGAGGTGAGAGTCAAGTCTTGAGAGTTCTTTCGGACTTTTTGAGAAAGTCTCTTTGAGTCCATTGAGGAGTCTTCTACAACTTCTAATAACTTGTTTCAAGACTCAAGTAACTGAGCATGAGAGTGAGGAGAATGTATTCATGAGTCTACATTATCACCTAGATCCTTCATATCATGAACCATAACTCTTGAATTCATAATACACATTCAAGAGAGAGATAAGAGTAGAGTTCAAGATAGTCTTTGAGTTCAATTGTGAATCCTTTGAGATCCACCATCGATTTGAGTTAAGTTTTGAGAAGTAAGTATGAGAATGATAAGAGTCGTATACCTGAGTTCCTTATTGATATTTTGACCCTTGAGTCAAGTCGTTCATGCCCATAACATTCGCATGAACTCCATCAGTTTAGTATCTTTGAAAGGAGTAGTATCTTCAAGTTCGAAGTCTTGAGTTTCGAGTTCCTAACCCTTTCGAGATTATAATCCTAATCATGGGCCTATTACCTATTACCGATGAAGTCCATGAGTTGAGTTGTTCATGCCCATGTTTCCGCATGAACATTATAAGTCGAACAATCTTGAGATGAGAAGTATCTTTGAGTCCTTAAGTTGAGTAGTTTATGCTCATAATTCTGCATGAACCCTCTAAGTTGAGCATTCTTGAAATTAGTAGTATCATTGAAGTTCTTGAGTCCCAAGTATTTGAGCTCTATCTATTGTTATTGAAAACCTTGCATTGAGACGTTAAAGTCCATAATTCGGTGTGAACCATATTTTTAAGAAGTCTTTTACAAATGTTTAAACTTTATTTTAAGACTTAAGCTTTGAAGTTAAGTAAAGAGTAAGAGTAAAGTTCATTTTCTTTAAAATGATATATGAGAACTAAGTATTCCCAAGAGTAAATGTTTTCACATTTATGATAAGAGGAAACAGAGATTTCCAAAAGAGTTTTGAGCAAGAAAGGGAACATCAATTCCAAGAGAGCTTTTAAGCTAAGTTTTTGAGTAATTATTTCAAATCAAAGAAAGAAGTTTAATTTAAAAACATATGAGCTAAGTATATTTTGGGAGTAGTATGGAGCACCGATATGGGGATGCGAGTTCATATTAACTCAAGTCTCCATAAACCATGTAGCCATCATGGGTAGTAAAGGATCATACTTTTCAGATGACTCCTTATGATGCTTTTAGCATAAGCTAGTGGATCCACTAGGTTAAGCGTTCTATATGACGACAAAGTATAGGAAAGTTCTGGCAGCGTGGGCAAGACATTGTATCACCACTTAGGCTCATAGTGGTGGTTGTCAATTAGAGAAACTCCCACAGAAACTATATTACTTTATTATATAAGTAAAGTTGAATTTGTTATTGCATTTTGTTTAATGAACTAAGTTGTGTTTACTATTTTATAAAGTTTTCCATATATTGCATGTGTATTGTTGCTTTATATTGAGTTGAGTATCCAGAGTTGAGAACCCAGAGTCGAATATCATATCTCTGAGTTGAGTATCTTATCCTTGAATACTTCTAAGCTGGGTAAGTTTGAGTAGTTTTGAGTATCCTTGAGTATTCCTTGAGTTGAGTAAGTTTGATAAGAGGTAAGTATGTTTCCTTTTTATCAAGTTTCAAGCTTATGTTTATGTTTTAGAATTCCCCTTACATGTTCGTACATTCCACGTACTGAGTCATTTGGCCTGCATCTTTTCATGATGCAGACATAGGTATTCGGGATCATCAACAGGCTGATTCGTTGATACATCCGGGAGTTCGAGTTAGATATGGTGAGCCTCCTTGTTTTCGAAGAATTTTATTTACTTTTCAGTTTAGTCAGGATGTCGTGGGTCTTGTCCCGACTTACATTTTTATCAGTTAGAGGCTTCATAGATAGTCAGTATAGTTGAGAAGTTTGTATTATTCATTTATTTTATTAAATGTTGTAAAGACTTAAGTTGCCTATTTTATGGCGAGTTGAATATATTATTTTTATTCTAAGTTGTTCATTTGAGTTAAAGTTTTGAAAAGTTGAGTTTATTGAATTTTATTCAGTTTTAAGCTTTTGCATGCTTAAGTTTGTCTTTCCGCTTGTAGTTAGCCAGGATGAGGGTTCACTTGGGGACCAGCAATGGTTCTTGAGTGTCGGCCATGTCCAGGGTGTAGACTCGGATCGTGACATATTTAATCAAAAGAAATATATATAACCAAAAAACTGGGTCAAAGAACTATATTTTTTTCAAGATATATATTAAAGTTAATTTTGTAAGTATCTTACATATATCCCCGGCCCAAACTAAAAGAGATATTATGCATGTGCATATTAAAGTAAGTAGATAGGAATGGTGGACATGTGTAAAGTAGGAATAGTAAAGTTGTTTGTTTGTAAACACAAAAGTCATGTAAAGTTGTTTGTTTGTACACTTATTGTAAAGTAGAAAAGATGTAAAGTCATAAAACAAAAAGAAAAGTGTAAAGTAAGGTATGGTGTGTCATAAGTAGTAGGTATGGTGTGTGTCTTGACATACTGCGAGAAGATGAATATCATAGAACTGAAGATTACATAACAAAATGAAATTGAATTACACTTTCTATGTTTAAAAAATAAAAACTTTTCATGAAATGAAAATCCAGCAACTTGAAGTAAAAATATGGTGTAGTGTAGTTTTAGTAGTAGTTAATACTCTTCTTCAATGTCCGTTATTTAACTTGAAATAAGAAACGTGTAGGTGCCTCTTTAGCTCTTCAACTTATGTCTTAGTAGTTATCTGAGAAAGACTTTAAGAAAAATTAAGGAAAACACTATTCCAAAAATGAAATAAAAAAAGATAGATAATCTCAAGTAGGGTTTCATGAAATTAAAAATTATGAACTTATATAAACAAAATTGAGGAATCTTTAAATAAAAAATATAAATAGTTCTTTGTGCAATAGTATTTTTAAACCTTTGTTAGTAATTAGTATTATTACACACAAAGTTACAATAACTTGTTTGCATCTAAACAAAAATACATACTTGCAATAATAAAAAGTTATAAAAATAAAGAAGTTACATGGAGAAAATAAAAACACACTCATATTCCTTTGGAACCTTGTCATAAGAAAATAGATAAAAATGAAAATAAAAAGCAATGCCCACTTTTTTTATCTCGTGTACACCCTCTTTGACAAACTAATCAACATTCAAGAGTCTTCTTCATCGTGTCAAGTTAAAGCATGAATTTGATAATATAATAATACAACAAAGAACAATGAAATATAAAGAATAATCTTAAGTTGAAATTTCATGAAACAAAAAACATGTGAATTTATTTTGTCATTAAAAATAGAGAGATATGTCATAAAGTATCTTAAATTTTATAATTTAATAGTTGAAGATTATGAATATGAAAACTTTAAAGTCACGAAATTAATGATATTATAAAAGATTGAAGTTTAATAGATTTACGTTATGGAGGTAAAACTTAAAAATTAAAATAAAATGAAAAAACACAAATAAAGTAGATAAAAGAAATACATTTATATTATATAAAGATATAATTTTTTTGAATTGAATAAACAAAAAAGAAAAAAAAAAGACAAAGAAAGGAAAAAACTATAAAATAAATAAAAATCATAAAATTTAACTACCGTGAATAGTTTGTTGGAATTCTTTTTAAATCAAATGAAACAGTTTGTTATGATTGATGAGAATTTGAGAAATATTATAGGAAAAGAGAATAATAGCTTTAATAACAAAATAAATTAAATATGAATATTGATGAAAATATAAATAAATATGATTATTTTTAATGGTCTTTATTTTTTAGGTGAATTTTTTTGGTATTTTAAAATTAGAAAAAAGGCCAAAAAAAGATAAAATGGATTGAAACCCTTAGAAAGGGTCACGTCACCATTTTTATATTCATCTTTATTATTATATATAGATTTGTAATAAATTGTAAATTTCATTTTTACAATAAAATAATTAGTTTAAATAAAAAAATATAAATACAAATAAATGTTATAGAGAAATGTCACATATTATACAAGAAAAGATAAACAAATCATACCTTTACGATGTATTCTGGATTCATATCATGAAAAATATTTTGGATACATATTTAGAAAATATATTTTTCACGTAATTAAATACACATATTTATGCAATTTAAATATGGAACATCTCCATCTTACCTTTTTCTATAGTATCATCTGCTTTTTTATAAACATCCAAATTCAAAATCATAAATCTTTACCTATAAAACTTGAAAAAGAACAAAAAATATGTTACCATAATTTTATAAAATCTTTTCAAATAAAAATGTAAACAAATGAAGGATGAAGAATAATTATTAAAAAAAACCATGTGAAAGGAGTTACATAAGAAAAAATATATGTTTAAATAGGGAAAGTGACTAAAAGAAGGGAGAGGAGGAAAGTAAAACAAAAATAAAGTAAAATGATGCTTTCCATGGTAGTTTTTATGGACTTGAAATAGCAATAAATGTGTAATTAAAAGGTAAGAAATTTAATTAGAATTTGACTTTTAGGGACCGTTTGGCCATGCGATATGGCATTGTAACATCTCGCAATTTGAAATAACTATGAAGAAGCTAATAATTGAAAATAGTCATTTTTGGAAAGAAAGAAAATTTGGAAAATTTGATTAAGTTACGAAAAGTTGAGTTTTGGTCAACTTCAAACGGCCATAACTCCTAGCTCAGGATGAGTTAGGTGTACTTCCAGGTAAGGTGGGAAATCTCTTGGAATGATCTTTCCAACGCCATAGAGTTTGCGCGATTCTGAGTTCGTATGAGTAAGTAATGCCCTTTGGAAGTTGGGTTGTTTGATTAAGGAAAGTCTAATTCGGATTTTGGAAGGGTAATTCAGTCTTTTCCTTACCTAATTATTATAATTCGTTTTTAGGAGTTTAATTGGGGTAAATTCAAATTTTAGTCAGCTTTAGAAAAGTGATTTTCACGCCAGGGCTTGGAGGAGAGGAGAAAAGAGGAGAAAGGAGAAGAACGTTCAAAATTCGTCGATTTTAATATTTTGACTAGTCCTTTTCTTGTAGGAAAGGTTTTAGGACACTATAAATAAATTTGTCCACCTTCTTCACACTATCACTTGTGTGAACCTCCCATGTATTCCGAGTGAATTGATTGAGGTTATTTCTCTCTATATTTTGTACTCTCATATTTATATAGTGAATTGCTCATCTCCTTTGTGGACGTAGGTCTATTGACCGAACCACGTTAAATCTTTATGTCTTTTGGTATATTTCTCTTTTGTCTTCTTAGTCATGGTCTTTCAAGGTTTGCTTTGCTAGCTTCTACATGAAATCTGCTTATTTACGGTCCTAACAATTCCCTATAGAGAAGTATAGAAATCTGAACTTAAGGATTTGGGTTAAGCTTGAATATAGTAAAAGCAGACCATTAGACTCAGACCTTAGTAAAAGTACCCCCATTCAACACCCAGCCCAGTCGTCATTCGAGGACGAATGATCCCAAGGGGGAGATACTATAACACTCTAGAAAATTTTTGAGCTAAGACTCGAACCGTTCTTCGTAGTGAGTGATATTTTTGCAAGGAATTTAAAATTTCTTGAGTGTTAAGGTCACTAGATGTAGCACCTTAAGTTCCAAGAAGAACAAAAGAGAAAAGCATTCAAGTCATTCCTAACTTTTTCTTAAGTTTGGGGTCAACTTCAAAAAATCATAACTTTTAGTAAAAGATGAGTTAGGAGACTCATAAGATATTAAATTAAAGCCCTTTGAGTCCTATTTCCAATGCAACCGAGTTTGCTAAATTACAAGCTCTAAGTAAGAAGTTATGACTGATTTACTAACGACGCACAAACCTCGCAACAGCTCCGCGATGGCTCCGCGTTACGGAGCCAATACGGACCTCACTGCCTAGTAAAAAATTATTCCAACTCCCAGCTCGTTTTATTTATTTATTTAGGGGTATTTTAGTCCTAAAAACCCTTAAGAGGTCATCTAAATTTCCCTAAACGTGTAGAAAATCAGTTTTCATAAATCAAACCCTCTCATCCACTCCAAAAATTCTAACGCTCAAGAAATTCAAGAAACGCTAAGGCTAGGGTTCATCTTTCAAGATTTTCCTTCAAGTTGATTCAAGAAGATGGTTATTTAAGGTATGTAAGCTTCCATAGTGTTGGGTTTGTTCACCTACATGCCAATCATATTAATTTCAGCGTTAAATTCGTTCTAGAAAGTTGAAAGTATGATGTTCTTGAAATTGGCTTTAGTTCTTGAGTTTAGATGAGATTGTTGAGTTCTTGATGAAATCATGTCAATTTTAGAGTTGTATATGAGTAGGTTCTTGTGTTAATGTGCTGGGTATCTAAATCTAAAGAGGAATTGAGAAATATAATCGAATTTAGGCGAATTGGGGTTAGAAAATGAAGAAGGAAAAAGTCGGGCGATTCTGGCAACCCAGTTCGCGTCGCGGACCTGCCTCCCTATTTCACAAAATTTGTCTTCGCATCGCGAAGAGTTCACAGACCCCTCTGCCTCAAAAATTATTTTACGACCAAATATTAAAATGCATCTCCGCGTCGCGGACTTACTTCCAGACAGTGATTTCTTGATGGTTTCTCATATTTTACTATCTAAGAACACTCCTTAACATCACAAGATCTTTCCTATCACAAATCATAACCTTGAATCTATAATTCAAATTCAAGGTAGAGTTAAGAGTTAAGTTTTTGAGAATTCTTTTGAACTTTCTAAGAAAGTCCCCTTGAGTCCTTTTATGGAGTTTTCTAAACTTTCTAGTAACTTGTTTTATGACTCGAGCAAGTGAGTATAAGAGTTAGGATAATGTATTCATGAGTCTACTGTGTCATCATGTGATCCTTCTTATCATGAACCATAACTCTTGAATTCATAATTCACATTTAAGATAGAGTTAAGAGTAGAATTCAAGGAAGCCTTTGAATTCAATTGTGAATCCTTTGAGATCCATCATCGATATGATTTAAGTTTTGAGTAAGTATGATAATAGGAAGAGTCGTATACATGAGTTCCTTATTGATATCTTTACACTTGATTCGAGTCGTTCATGCCCATAACTTTCGCGTGAACTCCATCTGTTAAGTACCTTTGAGAAGAGTAGTATCTTCAAGTTCTAAGTCTTGAGTATTGAATTCCTAATCCCCTTTGAGATTATATTTCTAATCATGGGACTATTACATGTTACCCATGAAGTCCTTGAGTTGAAATTTTTCATGCCCATAATTCTGCATGAACCCTATAAGTTAAACAGTCTTGAGATGAGAAGTATCTTTGAGTCCTTGAGTTAAGTAGTGCATGCTCATAATTCCGCATGAACCCTCTGAGTTGATCATTCTTGAAATGAGTAGTATCATTGAAGTTCTTGAGTTCCAAGTATTGAGTTCTATCTATGGTTATTGAAAACCTTGCATTGAGTCGTTCACATCCAAAATTCGGCCTGAACCATATCTTAAGAAGTCTTTTACAAACGTTTTAACTTTGTTTTAAGACTTAAGTTGTAAAGTTGAGTAAAGAGTAAGAGTAAAAGTTCTTTTTCTTTAAGATGATATATGGGAACTAAGTTTTCCCAAGAGTAAATGATTTTACATTTAAGATGAGAGGAAACTGAGATTTCCTGAAGGGTTTTGAGCAGTTTGAGTACTACCTCTTTTAAGAAAAAGATGAGTTTTGAGAAGAGTTTCTAAAGCATGATTAGTATGACAATCGAGTATGTCATCAATATTTAAGCAGTATGGTATCTAGATATACCATCAATGTTTATGCAGTATGACTTTCCGAGTCATCAATGATCATTTTAAAATATGATTTTGATATGTTTTGAGAAATAGTTTTCAAAAGCAGCTACCTCTTTTAAGAGGTTAGTTTGAGCAATTATCTCAAACCAGAGAAAGAAGTTTGTTTTAAAAACATATGAGCTAAGTATATTTTGGGAGTAGTATTGAGCACCGATATGGGTTGCGAGTTTATACTAACTCAAGTCTCCATAAACCATGTTGCCATCATGGGTAGTAAATGATCATACTTTTTAGATGACTCCTTAAGATGCTTTTAGCATACACTAGTGGATCCACTTAGTAAGGCGTCCTATTTGACGGCAAAGTATAGGACAATTTTGGTAGCATGGGCAAGACATTGTATCATCACTTAGGCTCATAGTGATAGTTGACAGTTAGAGAAACTCCCACAAAGTTATATTATATTTTATTATATACAAGTTGAGTTGTTATTGTATTCTTCGATACACTGAGTTGTTTTCCACTATTTAAAAAGATTTCCATATATTGCATGTGTATTGTTGATTTATATTGAGTTGAGTATCCAGAGTTGAGTACCCAAAGTCGAGTATCATATCTTTGAGTTGAGTATCTAATCTTTGAAGTTGAGTATCCAATCCTTGAGTTGAGTATCTAATCTTTGAGTTGAGTATCTTATTCTTGAGTTGAGTGAGTTTGGAAAGAGGTAAGTATGTTTCTTTTTTATCAAGTTCAAGCTTATGTTATGTTTTAGAATTCCTCTTACATGCTCGTACATTTCACGCACTGAGCCATTTGACTTGCATCCTTTCATGATGCAGATGCAAGTATTCAGGGTCATCAACATGAGCTTCGTAGATACCACATGGATTTCGAGTTAGCTATGGTCAGCCTCCTTACTTCCGAAGGATTTCATTTATTTTTTTGTTTTGTCAGGATGTCGTGGGTCTTGTCCCGACTTCCATCTTTGTCAGTTAGAGGCTTCATAGATAGATAGTAGAGTTTGAGAAGTCTGTTACATTTATCTTATTAAATGTTTTAAAGAGTTAATTTGCTTATTTTTGGGCGAGTTGAATATATTATATTATTCAGAGTTTTTTTTTTAGTTAAAACTTTTTATTTAAGTTTCATCAATTTTATTCAGTTTTTAAGCGTTGTATGCTTGAGTTAGTCTTCCGCTTGTAGTCAGCCAGGATGAAGGTTCACTTGGGGACCAGCAATGGTTCTCAAGTGCTGGCCACGTCCAAGGTGTAGACTCAGGTCATGAAATTAGGTGTGATGGATCTTGACTTGGCTCTGCTGAATGACAAACTTACTGCCATTACTGATAAAAGCAGTGAGGATGAGAAGTCTTTTCATAAATCACGGGAGCACTCTAACAAATTATGCCTTATGTTTATGCAAATGATTGTTGCTAACAACATTAAAAGTACTATTCCACAAACCAAAAGTGTAAGAGAATACCTGAAGTTTGTGGGAGAACATTTTTATTCTGTTGATAAGTCTCTCACCGGTACACTAATGGTTGAACTCACGACCATGAAGTTTGATGGGTCGCGTATTATGCAAAATCATATCATCGAGACGACTAACATTACAACAAGAATTTGGACCTTGGGGATGAAAGTAGATAACACCTTCTTGGTTTAGTTTATTCTGAACTCATTGCCTCTTGAGTATGGACCATTCCTAATTAACTATAACACTATTAAGAATAAGTGGGATGTTAGTGAATTGTCCAGTTTACTTACTCAAGAAGAGTCAAGACTTAAGAAACAAAAAGGTCATTCCATTAACCTCATGGGTCAAGGAGCAGGTAAAGGACTTAAAGTGAAGGCCAACAATTTTAAGAAGAAGAAAGCAACTGCTAAAGTTCCACAAGATGCTCATAAGGAACTCAAGGCTGATGTGTGTCATTTCTGTAGAAAGGAAAGACACTACCAAAAAGATTGCCAGAAACGTAAAGCTTGGTTTGAAAAAAAGGTACATTTAGTGATTTTGTATGTTTTGAATCAAATTTAGTATAAGTTACTAATAATACTTGGTGGTTTGATTCTGGTGCAACTGCTCATGTATCCACTATGTTGTGGGGTTTCACTACGATCCAAACTACAAATCCAAATCAAGATTTCTTGTTCATGGGAAATCACATGAAGGCTCAAATTGAAGGCATAGGGACTTATCGATTGATCTTGGAGACTGGACATCACCTTGATCTATTACAGTCTCTTTATGTTCCTTCAGTTTTTAGGAATTTGATTTCTCTTTCTAGACTTGATGTTTTTGGATTTGATTTTAAGTTTGGACATGGATGTTTCAATTCATATTAGAATCTTGTTTTTATGGTTCTGGTGTCCTTATTGATGATTTATATAGATTGAAACTCGATAATAAATTTTTTGAATCTCTTCTTACTATTTATCAAAATATTAGAATTAAACGTAGTTCACTACATGAAAGTTCTACTTATTTGTGGCATAAACGTTTGGATCACATATCCAAAGAAAGATTAAAAAATATTAGTAAAGAATGAGATTCTTCCTAATCTAAATTTTATTGATCTTGATATATGTTTGGATTCATTAAAGGAAAGCAAACCAAGAATGCCAAGAAAGGTGCCACAAGGAGCACTCAGCTTCTTGAAATTATACACACTGATATTTGCGGACCCTTTGATGTTCCATCTTTTGGTGGAGAAAAATATTTTATCACCTTTATCGATGATTTTTCACATCATGGATTTATCTATTTGTTGAAAGAAATATCTCATGCAGCGGACGCTCTCAAAATGTACGTTAATGAGGTTGAAAGACAATTAGATAGGAAAGTGAAAATCATTAGGTCAGATAGAGGTGGTGAATATTATGAAAAGTATAACGAATCAGGACAATGTCCAGATCCATTTGCAAAATTCCTTGAAGAACATGGCATATGTGCAAGTATACTATGCTAGGAACACCTCAAGAAAATGGTGTTGCAGAAAGGCATAATCGAACACTTATGGATATGGTTAGAAGTATGATGAGTAATTCCTCATTACCCAAAACATTGTGGATGTATGCTCTTAAAACTATTGTATATTTATTGAACAGGATTCCTAGTAAGGCCGTTCCAAAGACCCCTTTTGAATTGTGGACCGGAAGGAAGCCTAGTTTAAGACACATGCATGTTTGGGGTTGTTAAGCGAAAGCTAGAGTTTATAATTCACATGAAAATAAATTAGATACTCGAACAGTAAGTGGTTACTTTATTGGTTATCCAGATAAACCTTAAAGGTATAGGTTTTTACTGTCCAAATCATAGTTTGAGAATTGTTGAAACTGGTAATAAAAAATTCATTGAGAATGGTGAAGTTAGTGGGAGTATTGAACGACAAAGTGTGGAAATTAATGAGGTAAGGGTGAATATGTCATTGCCCATGGGGTTATCTACTTTCGTACCAATAACAAATGTTGTTCCTCTTGTTGAAAAACACTTTAACACTGTAGAACAACATTTGGGTGAAACACTTCAAGATGGAACTGACTCACAAGTATCTGACGCAAATGAACCACAAAGAGTGCCATTACGAAAATCTCAAAGAGAAAGAAAACTGGTCATTTCATATGATTATGTGATTTATTTGCAAGAGTCAGATTTTGACATTGAAATTAATAAACATACAGTTTCATTTTCACACGCTATAGAAAGCACTGAGTCTGATAAATGAATTGATGCCATGAATGAAGAGTTGAAATTCATGGAATACAGCAAAGTTTGGGATCTCGTTCAATTACCAAAAAGTTCTAAAATAATCGGCTGTAGATGGGTCTTCAAGAACAAACGTAATTCTAATGGTAATATTGAACGATATAAAGCCAGACTTGTTGCTAAGGGATACACTAAAAAAGGAGGCATTGATTATAAAGAGACTTTTTCACCGGTCTCAAAGAAAGACTCATTAAGAATTGTTTTGGCTTTGGTAGTTCATTATGATTTAGAGTTACATCAAATAGATGTGAAAATTGTCTTTCTTAATGGAGACCTCGAGAAAGATGTTTATATGGACCAACCAAAGGGTTTCGAAATTAAAGGAAAAGATCAAATGGTGTGTAAGCTAAATAAGTCACTATATGGACTAAAACAAGCCTCACGATAATGGTATATAAAGTTTAATGATACCATAACATCTTTTGGATTTAAGGATATTACCGCTGATCAGTGTATATACCAAAAGATCAGTGGGAGTAAGTTTATATTTTTAGTCTTGTATGTTGATGACACTTTACTTACTGCTACTGATTTAGGCCTATTGCGTGAGACGAAAGACTCTCTCTATGAACTTTGAAATGAAAGATATGGGTGAGGCATCATATGTGATAGTGATAGAAATATTTTGTGATAGATCACAAGGATTATTGGGATTGTCTCAATAAAGCTATATCGAAAGAGTTCTAGAGAGATTTAACATGAACAATTGTTCAGCATGACTAGTTCCTATTAAAAAAGGGGACAAATTTAATCTCACGCAATACCCAAAGAATGATGTAGAACGAAAATAAATGGAAACAATTCCTTAATCTTCTATTGTTGGAAGTTTGATGTATGTTCAAACTTGCACAAGACCGGAGATTAATTTTGTGGTCGGAATGCTAGGAAGATATCAAAGTAACCCTGGAATTGATCACTTTAAAGCTGCAAAGAAAGTCTTGAGGTGCCTGAAAGGAACGAAGGATTACATGCTCATGTATAGGAAATCCAATCACTTAGAAATTACTAGATACTCGAATTCAGATTTTGTCGGATGTATTGACACTAGAAAGTTCACCTTTGGTTACTTGTTCCTATTAGTTGAAGGAGAAATATCGTGGAAGAGCGCTAAGCAATCTGTCATTGCTACATCCACAATGGAAGTAGAATCGGTGGCATGTTATGAAGCCACAATTCATGCATTATGGAGGCGGAACTTCATTTCAGGACTTGGGGTTGTCGACACCATTACAAAGCCGCTGAAAATTTATTGTGATAATACTACAACAGTATTCTTCTCCAAGAACGATAAGTACTCCAAAGGTGCCAAACATATGGAATTAAAGTACTTTATTGTCAAGGAAGAAGTTCAGAAACAAAAAGTGTTGTTTGAGAATATTAGAATTGATCGTATGATTGCAGAGCCGTTAACAAAGGGCTTACAACCAAAGACATTTAAAGAACATGTTCAACAAATGGGTCTTGGTTGTACTTATGATTGATACATTTATGATATTCTTATACTCTGAGCTCAATTATGTGTATTTCATATACAGTAATATATTTCTTGTTTCTCATATTGGTGTATACATTATTGTTTTGAGATATTACAAGATAAGTCTCTATGAGACATAATTGTGGACAGTAATGTTATATGTTTTATATTTTATGAGTCTAGTATGATAAGTTGCTAATGTAGTAGTATATGGAAGGAAGTATGTGTTAGCTCCACATGATCGAGTAATTTTAATAACGAAACACCTAACCGACATGTGACTTGTTGCAGGAAAGAAATTAAAAAAGAGACTAGTCAAGCATACAACAACTAAAGAAAGAAAGAGACAATCTTCTTATCAATCAAGGGATACATAATATATTGAAGATGGCGAGTCAAGAATACAACATCTAAATAAGGAAAGAGAAAATCTACTAATCAATCAAAGGATACATTCAAAATATAAAGGCAAGCAAAGTTTCAAGACCACAAGGAAATCATTAAAAGAAAGAAATCGAAATCAAGGGATAAATTCAATATAACGAGATCAGCCAAGATTCAAGACCACAAAGAGATCATCAAACAAAGGAAGAAATCGATTTGCTCATGCACATATCTTATATGGACATGACTCAGCAAATCAATCAAAATAAAAAAAGGACTCAATCAAAGATCCTTGAGTCAGACACCCTTGGGTCTCCGTAAAAGAGTAGTCCTCCAAACTATATAAACCTCTCGTAGCCATAGTTGTGAAGTACGCACTTCACTTGAACTTGTACTGTTGTGTTTTGTTGTCTTTCATAAAAGCATTGTATTCTCGTGAGTATACAACTGAAAAAGAAAAGAGAAAGAAGAAACCAAGTGTAGGTTATCTGAGTAGAGGTTGTGTCAAGTAGAAGTTCTGATTTTTACATCAGACAGGATTTACAGTCGATATACTTTGTACTGCCTACGTTCTCTTCTAACTCTTAAGGAAACCCTTGAAACCCAAGGGGACTGCAAGTACACACCACATCGATATTCCTAACCATTATAAAAACTCTCTGCGTTGTTTACTTGCTACATTTACTAGTACTCGATATTTGTGTTACTAACTTGTAGGAAAGTCGACTGACCAGTACATGAAGTTGACTGAAGGAATTTTAATTCACCCCTCCCCCCCCCCCTCCCGCGTTACTTTCAATTGGTATCAGAGCAGGTCTCACAGATAAAAAGTGTTTAACCATATGTGAGCAAAGATCCATGGTAAACTATCAGATTCCCGGCGCTCTACTTCAAGACAGACATTCTACAAACCGTCCACTCTACTTCAACGGTCAGCATTACTCAAAGATAGATTCAAAATCTTCATGACTTGAAAACAGGCATAGATTGTAATAAAGAAGGGTCCAAAGCCTATTCTCGCACTCACTGGAAAATATGCTAATCTTTCGATGTTACAAAGGAACAACAAGAGGTAACTCAAACTAACACAAGATCTATAAGTTTGTTGTATTGTGCACCCAGTGAAGCAGAATATGAAAAAATCTCAACATGAAAAACTACAAAAGAAATGTGGGACTCACTGGAAGAAACGTATGAAGGAACCGGCCAAGTTAAAGAATCTCAGATCAGTTCACTGGTCAACGAAGATGAGGTATTCAAAATAGCCAAAAATGAGAATGTGGAAGACATGTTCTCAAGGTTCAGCAAAATTATGTGTGGATTCAAATCCCTCAGAATAGTATACTCTAACAGATTACAAGTCACGAAACTCATCAGAAGTCTTCCCAAGGCTTGCGAAACTAAAGTTGCTATTTTTGAAGATGTATGATGAACTTCGTGGAAACTTGATGGCATAAGAGCATAATCATATTAACATATACAATAAAGATGACAAAAATAAAATTGTCGCCTTTGTTGCTGGAACAACTAATGTAGAGGAAGAAGCTGACGAATATCAAAGTGAAGGAATGGATCTTATATACTGAGGAGTTAGACAAATGCTCAGACAAAGAAGGCAGAGGCATCAATCGGACTATAAGAACAACGAATATCAAAGAAGTGATGATACATGCTATTATTGTGGAAAACTATGACACATCAAACAGAATTGTCAAGAACAAAAACGGAGAAAAAATCAGAGAAATGAAGATCCAAAAAGTCTCGGAGGTTAGATCCAAGGAGAAACATCTGAAGATGATCATGATGAAAATGCCAACATGTGTTTTATGGCACTAGGTGAAACAAGCGAGGTAAGAACTTTAATTGTTCAAAATATAATGACTTACAAAACTCATTGGATATGGTTACTAAAGAACTGCAAAAAATAATCGATGAATACAACAAATCGCTCAAGAAAAAAAGGACTGGCAAATACTTCTAGAAGCAAGTCAAATTGAAGTCGACTTACTAGAAGAGGAACTAGAGGAAGTAAAGATGTAATTGAAAAAATCCCCTAACCATGGCTCCATTGGATCTAACAGATCTTTCTCCCCAGTTCATCATGCTGAAACTTCTGTTAACTTCTCCTGTTATACTTGTGGTGACATTGGTCACAAATCTTTTAAATGCCGGAAATTCTCTTCTGGAAAATTGATTGGGAGACCAAAAGTTGTTAATCCTAACTCTCAAGGACCCAAAAATACTTGGGTACCTAAAAGAAATTAATCAACTTGTTTTTTAGGAGCAGACCAAAAGAACCTACAAAAAGGGAATATGGGTAATAGACAGTGGATGCTCCAGACATATGTGCGGAAAGAAAGAAAAATTCAAAACTCTTAACAAAACCAATGGAGGAAATGTACAGTTCGATGACAATGCAAAAAAAGAAGTAGTAGAAGCTGGATCAATCACTCTTAGCTCATCATATGATCTATCAAAAGTATACCTGGTGGAGGGACTTAATCACAACCTGCTCAGCATCAGTCAACTATGCGATGTTGGATTCAAAGTCTCATTCAATGGCACAACTTGCACCATCAGACATGTGACTAAGGACATCACAATCGTTCGAGATCGTGTTGATAATATCTACATTCTAAATAACTTAGACTTAACAACACTTACATAACTAACTGCAATATCAAATGATTCTTGGCTATGGCATAGAAAACTTGGTCACGCAAGCATGCACGCCTTAGAAAAATTGTCCAGACTTGAACTAGTCATTGGACTTCCAAAGTTAAAATTCTAAAAAGACCATATATGTGATGCCTGTCAACTTGGTAAGAAAAAATGTACTTCATTCAAGTTCAAGGATATTGTAAGTACCACTAAACCTTTGCAACTACTTCATATGGATCTTTTTGGTCCCACTCAAACTGCTAGCATTGGTGGTAAGAAATACGCTTTCTTCATCGTTGACGAAATTTCAAGATTCACCTAGGTAATATTCTTATCTCATAATAATGAAGATTTCTTTAACTTTGAAGTGTTTTGTAGAAAAGTACAAAGAGAAGCTGAATACTTCATCTCCACAGTTCATAGTGGTCATGGTGGAACATTTGAAAATAAAGCATTTGAAGAATTTTATGATAAAAACGATTTCACTCAAAAAAATTCATCTCCTAGATCACCTCAGTAAAATGGCATGGTAGAAAGGAAAAATTGTTCGTTACAAGACACAACCAGAACCATGCTTCTTGATCGAAATCTTCCTTATCACTTCTAGGCCGACGCAGTAAGTACTGCATGCCATACTTTGAACAAATACCTTATCAGACCGATTTTAAAGAAAACTCTATATGAGCTATGCATAGGTAAGAAGCCAAATATTAGCTATTTTTATACTTTCAGATGCAAATGCTTCATTCACAACAATAATAAGACAAATCTGGGTAAGTTTGATCCAAGAAGTGATAAAGGTATATTCTTAGGTTACGCACCAGTCAGTCGTGCATTTTGAATTTTTAATAAACGAACTTGATGTGTTGAAGAATCTGTTCATGCTATTTTTTATGACACTAACCCAAGGATACGGGAAATAGAATCTACAGATGATGAAACTACTCCGATATAGAGCACTAAAAATCTCTCAAACTTTTCTAAGAAAATTACCATAGATGAGTCGACTAGTCTAGCCGAGAAGACAGGCATTCCTAGAGAAGAGAGACACGGCGGCAATCCAAATGACTTCATAATGGGTAAATCAACTGACTCAATATAGACCAAAGCTTCATTGAGAAAACAAACATTTTTATAACTCGTGTCTCAACTTGAACCCAAGTGTATAAATGAGGCAATAGAAGATGAATCCTGGAGAAAAGTAATGAAAGAAGAACTCGACCAGTTTTAAAAGGCATGGACTCTCACTGAACAGCCAAAAAATTGTTCCATAATTGGAACAAGTGGGCATTTCAAAATAAGCTAAATGAAGATGGAAAAGTCATTCGTAACAAAGAAAGACTGGTTGCTCAAGGATACTCCCAATAGGAAGGTATTGATTACGATGAAACTTTTGCTCTGGTAGCAAGGCAAGAATCTATTTGAATTTTACTTTCATATGCATCCTTTAAGCATTTTAAACTTTTTCAAATGGATGTAAAAAGTGTCTTTTTAAACGGTTTTATAAAAGAAGAAGTTTTTGTCAAACAACCCCCTGGGTTTGAAAATCTTTTTTGTCCTGATTTTGTTTACAAACTTTCCAAAGCACTTTATTGTCTCAAACAGGCTCCCGAAGCTTGGTATGAGAGACTAAGTACCTTTTTACTTCAAAATAATTTTCAAAGAAGAGAAAATTGACACAACTCTTTTCATTCAAAGATCAAGTTTATATAATCTTATAGTTCATATGTTGATGATATTATATTCGGAAGCTCTAACCCTTCATTATGTGAGAATTTTGCTAGCCTTATGAAAGGAGAATTTGAAATAAGTCTAATGGGAGAGCTCACATTCTTCCTCTGACTACAAATCAAGCAGTCAACTAATGGAACTTTCATCAATCAAACCAAATATACCAAGGAACTAATCAAGAAGTTCGACCTCAAAAAGGAAAAGCTTTTGGAACTCCAATGATCCCCTTCATCTGGCTTGAAACTGATGCACCGGGGAAAGATGTGGATGGAAAATGTATAGAGAAATGGTTGGCTCACTACTCTACCTTACCTCAAGTCGATCGGACACCATGTAAAGTGTATGCAAGTGCGCAATCTCACTGCAGTAAAGTAGATCATTCACTATTTGATTAGAACCACCGAATTAGGACTATGGTACCCTCACTCATCTTATTCTGATTTGATTGGTTACTCAGATGTTGATTTTGGAGGTGATAAAAATGATAGAAAAAGTATCAGTGGAACATGGTCAAATTTTAGGTCAATTGTTGATCTCCCGGCACAACAAAAAACAAACATTTGTCGCATTATCCACTATGGAATCTGAATATCTAGCTGTGGGAAGTTGTGGTACTCAATTATTATAGATGATGCATCAATTACTTGATTATGATCTCTCTTATGAAGTTGTCCCTATGTTTTGCGACAATACTAGTGCTATTAGTCTTTCTAAATACATTGTGCATCATTCTAAATCTAAGCATATTGATATCAAGAATCATTTGATTCGAGATCATGTTGAAAATGGTAATTTTTCGTTAAAGTTTGTTGATTCTGAAAATCAATTGGCAGACATTTTTACAAAATCCTTACTTGAAGAAAGATTTTGTTTTCTCAAAAACTGTCTCGGTATTATCGCTTTTAACTAATGATTTTTTCCTTATTTGCTTCATTTATTGTGCTTCTAATTACTACTCTACTCCGCCCTTTCCTCTTCTCCATAAAACCCTTCCTTTCTTTCCCATCACTTCCTTTCCCGTCTTTTCGTTCCTCTTTTAAATCTCTTCTCCTTCTCTTCTTCTCTATTTTTTTGTTCTCCTCTTTTCTTCTTTTTCTATCTCACTATGCCCAAAACTTGTTCAATGGCTTCTTTAAAAAACTTTGATCATCACTCTTTAAACTCGATCAAAGTGAATGTTCTGTCCTCATTATCTGATTCTTCAGTTGGCTCCCTTATCTCTCAGCCTCCCAAAACAAAAGCCTCAACTGTCAAAAAGAAGGAGTTGAAGAAACCTCAATCGTGCGCCTCTGGATCTCTCTCTCATAAAGACATCCAAAGGTTTTGGGGAGTTGAATAGAAAAATAGCTATGATAGCTTCAAGTCTCGACCCATTGTCCCTGGCCGGGTGATAAATCTAAGGCAACTGAGTGACTATCAATACCCGATAAGTTCATTTCTTAAAGCTCAAATACTATCTCTGTTGTTTAGTCTCTGTGTCCTTGAGCTCTTTGAAGAAGTTGTTCGATTATTCTATGCAAATATATGTGTTTCTAACGATAGTGGTGAGTTGGAAACCCTTGTCATAGGTAGTTGTATTATATTCAATGAACTATTGTTTGAAGATGTTTTTGGTACTAAGTTTTTTGGTGTGATTCCGTACATGAATGGAACTTGGCCTGATGATTTTGAGGGGCCTAATTATTTTGAGGTATCTATGGAAGGTGCTAAAATAGTCGTGGCTGAACTCGATGCTGACTTGTCTAAATTTTTACCTTTATCTCTATTTTAAACATCATATTTTGGCACATATTATTGCTACTACTCTCACACCCAGGAAAGGATCTCTGAACAGCATCTTTAATCGGGATGTGTTTGTACTTTACTGTTTGCTGAAAAAATATTGCATTAATTGGGCAGTCTGGTTCAAAAAGTACATTTGGAAAAAGTGTTGAGGAGTCTAAGGCCTCTGCCACACCTTATGGGTTGCTCATCTCACGAATCCAGGTGGACCGACTAGTGGACCTCTCCATGTTCAAACCCATTGAGATCAGTGTTACTTATAATTCTCGCATTTTTTCTAGTATGAGGTATGTGCAGGTTGGAGACAAATGGGTGAAAAAGGACTCCGTCCAAGCCAGGGCTGATACTTCCAAGCCAACTAAGATCTCTACAAAGTCAGCTTCTCTCCTGCTTCAGGATTTCGATGAACTCAAAACTCGCATCCTTGTTGTGGAAAGCGGGCTAGAGACTCTTCAAGATGCTATTGAGAAGGTCTTTCGCCTTGAAAAAGATACCAGTACAAAGGTAGGTAAGCTACAAATTGCAATGACAAGGATAAATTATGAAGGGATCTCAATTGTCAACAAGTTGATCAAGCAAGTCGACTCTCTCAAGGCGGAGTCAGCTCTTCCAACAATGATCTTGCCATCTCTGTCCAGAACTCCTACTCTTGTCCTTCCAAAAATGTGGAACGCTACTACAATTCCTTCTATGGGTAGGTCATCAACACCCTCAAGCACTTCTTGGGTGAACACTAGACTTCTGCTTTTTTTTTTTTTGCGACTCCTGAACAATCTTCCTATAGGGGTCTGTCCCTCTCTCTATTTCTTTTGGATTGTCTATTAAAGGCTCTCTGCCTTCCTACTCTGGTTTTCTCTATTTTGCTACTGCTTGTTCTGTTATTGTGTGTTCTCTCTTGGTTCTTCTTTTTTATATGCCAAAGGGGGAGAATGGTCCCAAATCACTTTGACAAGAAAGCAATCAAGTCAGGGAGAGTTGTATAGCTTAAAGACAGGGGGAGTTATAAAGAATCAACCACAACTAAAAATATATCAGGGAAGTCTCACTATTTTTTTAAACTTATGCAAACTGTGAATTCATTGTTATTATCAAGAAGGGGGAGATTGTTAGCTCCACATGATCGAGTAATTTTAATAATGAAAAACCTAACCGACTTATGACTTGTTGCAGGAAAGGAAATTCAAAAAGAGACGAGTCAAGCATACAACACCTAAAGAATGATAGAGACAATCTGCTCATCAATCAAGGGATACAGAATATATTCAAGATGGCGAGTCAAGCATACAACACCTAAAGAAGGAAAGAGACAATCTACTCATCAATCAAGATATAGATTCAAGATAACGAGATCAGCCAAGATTCAAGACCACAAGGAAATCATTAAAGGAAGAAATCGAAATCAAGGGATACATTCAAGATAACGAGATCAGCCAAGGTTCAAGGCCACAAGGAGATCATCAAACAAAGAAATAAATCAATTTTCTCAAGCACATATCTGATATGGACATGATTCAGTAATCAATCAAAATAAATCAAGGACTCAATCAAAGATCATTGATTCAAACACCCTTGGGTTTCCGTAAAAGAGAAGTCCTCCAAACTATATAAAGCTCTCTTAGCCATAGTTGTGAAGTACGCACTTCACTGAACTTGTACTGTTGTCTTTTGTTGTCTTTCATAAAAGCATTGTATTCTCGTGAGTATACAACTGAAAAAGAAAAGAGAAAGAAGAAACTGAGTGAAAGCTATACGAGTAAAGGTTGTGTCAAGTAGAAGTTCTGATTTACATATCAGACAGGATTTACATCAATATACTTTGTACTGCCTAAGTTCTCTTCAAGCTCTTAAGGAAACCCTTGAAACCCAAGGGGACTGGAAGTAGGTACCACAATGGTGTTTCAAACTAGTATAAAAACTCTCTGCATTGTTTACTTACTCAGTTACTATTACTTGATATTTGTGGTACTAACTTGCATGTAAATCGACTGACCACTAAGGAAGTAGACTAAGGGAATTTTAATTCACCCCCCCCCCCCTCTTTACTTTCAGTATGTAGCTTAAAATTTATATACAGCCGCCATAACTCGCATTAGTAGTTTGTTATATTGTGGTATGTATGATGGACATAATAAAAGAGATTTATTGTATGCGCAACTAATGTTTATGAAATATTAATGCATATGGTCATTGGGTCAAGTGGGAGAATGTAAGAATTATTTCTTACTTATGGCCCAAGTTTACTTGTTACCCAAGTAATACCATAAATAATATTTAATAAAGAATAGATCTCGTCCACATTTGTTACTTGATGGACATACCAAATTAAGTATTAACATCTATAAATTGGTCCTCCCTACACCCATTAGGGTTACCACATATTCTCTACAATAATTTTATCACTAAGAGTTGTGGTAACGTAAGGCTAGGTCAAGGAGGTAGAAACCAATTTACGGCTAATGCTAATGCTTTTCTCTGTGATGATGTCTTTCGCATCAAGTATGTGCCCCTAACGATCTCTATGTAAGATTATCGTGTTCAAGATCCTAATATTATACATTAAAGTATTTAATCTTACAGGATCCACTATGATTCCATTAGAGTTTAGAGGGGAACGGAGTGCTTGGTTCAAAGATGAATTGACTACGAGGAATGAGAAGAGGAAAGATTTTATAATACCACATGAGAGTCTGAGAAGATAAGAGCAAATACGATGAACTTGAAGAGAGAACAAACAAAACAAGTAATATTTATTTTGTTGATTGATTTTCCTTTCTAACAAAGGTGAACCCAAGATTTGAAGATGAAGGGTGCACTACCAATGGCTAATGCATGTTAGTTAAAGCATATCACCCGATGTTGATTCGTATGATAACTTTATTAAACATAAAAATATAACACTAATGTACTAACGTATAAATATGAATTCAATGACTCTAGCTACCATATAAAGTTTTCTTTGTAAAGTGGTGGTTTTGAACTTCACTTTGCACGAGATCGCAAGTTTGAAATTAGCCATCAAATAGGCCCAGGTGTCATATCTTTACAGGTTCCACTGATGGTTATGTTTCTTCATATGGTCATTGGTCCATCAAAAGTAAAACACAGACACTTAGTGCAATGATCACAGAATGAAGGATCAACTTCTCTGTAATAAGAGGTTTGCACCATGGAGTAGGCCTTATTTCCATTTTGCAGGCAAGGGGATATCTCTTGTATTATAGCTTCATTCACTTGTTGTCCTCTAAATTAGTCTCTTTCTCAATAGAATATTTTTCCATAATCTAGTGAAATGAATGAAGAGAGAAGAATGAAATCATGAAACGGAAACTTAATGCATCTATCCTTTTTTTGTCTCTCTTAACATGACACAGATCTATTATGTTTCCAAAATTCTAGAGCTTCTTCATCAAGTATCACTACAAGCTTTGTTCTATGTCACCTAGAGTAAGGCGAAAGTATTTGGCTCAGCTTCCAACCAGAAACAATATTGTATTTGACAAGTCTTCTAGGTCTTTGGAGGATCACAATGATGTACCATGTACACCTAAGACAGGTATACATTGTACAATAGTCCCGACCAAACGGTTCGTTAAAATAGGTCCCATCAGATGCTTGTGATAACATCTGAAGTTTCCATCAGTGCAGGATGTCACATACCCTACCGGTGGAAAATAATCCTTTTAAGGACAATCCCAATTTATTTATCACGAACTGCACAGTCTGTGTGAGTCCAATGAGATCGAACACGAGTCGCAACCAATCCACCAGCAAGTATGCACTTCAAAATCAAATTTGTGGCTGATTACATACATGTATAGACTGCAGAAACCCTTTCTGTTAATGCATATCTCACAGTAGCAATCATCAGCCGGCAACTGGCTTTGGCATGCTATATTCCGACATATCTTGTACAAGAAAACCTCAATCAAGGAAGTCTGAGACACTTAGATGTAAGAATGCCTGAATACCGGCATTATTTGTGAAAAAAAAAAATTCAACAAAAATAATTATTGTAAATGTAATGATCATATTGTATAAATAGTAATGCAATGAATCAGTGTTTTATATATGATGTATATCTATGTATAAAAAATATATACATATATCCATATGCATTGTTTATACAATACATTATATGAAGGATACTCTCACTTATACATTATTATATATACTCAAAAAGTTCAATAGAGCTTAATTATACATGAAGTATAAGTTGACAATATATGAAGTATACACTGACTATTCAATATTGAGCAACTCAAAATCATCTATAAACAGTCCCAAACTTTATACATATGCAATCATCTAGATGTTTCGAGTCTTTTGATATATAATTTGTTCAAAACCATTCACGGCTGCAGTACGTCGAATATTATTATTTTAAAAAAAGAATTATTGATGGATAGGTAATATACCTCCTACTGATAGTCGTATTATATAGAATGTCATTGTATGTGACAGTTCCTCCTACATTTTTTTGCAATCTTCCTCCCAATATATTTAACAAAGTTGTTTTCCCATTGCCAGAAGGTCTCATTAAGGCAAGAATATCACCCTTCCTGTTATACCCTTGAGTATCCGCTTGTAATTATCATGCACAAACTGGGAAGCTACCTTTAATACAATTGCCTTGACAGGATTGTTGGAGGAAACTTGGCTAATCTTCACCTGCACTCAATATCCGCGATGAAGAATCTGAGATTAGAAAAAGTAGAAGAAGAAGAAGTTGAAGTCGAAGAAGAAAAATTCCCGCATCAAATTAAACTGGTTCCGGCTAGTGATATTGTGACGATGGGAAATAGTTCCGGCAAGAAATTGATCATTGTGACTTAATGCATTTGATGCTTATGCGTGACTTACTTGTTAATTGTGATTGAAGTACTTGTTGCGTGTAACTGAACTACTTGACATTGAGATTGACTTATTTGATTCGTTTGATTGTTGAATTGTGAAGATTGAACTGCGAAAATTGAGCCTTGTGAGTTGTTTATTATAGAACTGGTAGGTTGGGCTGAATTCTGTGCAGGTTATAGTTTGAGGAGGTTTGGTTGGAGTGTAAGGGGTATTCAATTTCTAGCTAGATGTCTTGTTTATTAGGTTGCTTGTTGGGTAGCGTGTTGTTGGTACTTATCCCTTGCTTCTACACTTATGTAGGTTCCGAGCGCGGACTCGTGTGATCTCTTTCTCCTTCTTTTGATTTCAAGGTTTGTCAAGGATTTGAAGAGGTAGTTGTTCGTCACCTCGGCGGGCTCTCTTTTTTCTTTTCTTTATACTTTTAGAAACAAAGATTGAGACTTATACTTATTTCTTAATTCCGCACTTTATGTATTCAGTGGTTTGTACACGTGACAACTAGATTTTGAGGATTTTAATAGAATGAATAAGTTTATTGCCTTTGTCTTGTTCTTGCTTTACTGTTTTCCACATCTCTTTCGTTCTCGTTGGATTGAGGTTGACTTGTCATATTGTGAATAAACAAGTGTCATCACGTCCATTTTTGGGTCGTGCCAGAAGCTTTTACAAAATGTAAAAGAATGCAAATCATGTGAAGAAATATTCAAAAACTTTTATTCTCATAAAAGTTGTATTACTCCCTCTATTTCATACTAGTTGTCTACTTTATTATAAACAATTGTCCCAAATCACTTATCACTTATCAATTATCAAATCAAAATAAATTAATTAAAAGTTTTAACCCCATGAGTTAATATTTTTTGAAAGCCTAAATTACATGTTTATAAGTCTCAAAAAGTTCATTTTTGAAAGGAGTGAATAAAGGGTAAATTAGTAAAATTACTCATTTTATATATGATATTTTAAGGGGCATGCAGACAAAAAAGTGGACAACTAATTAATATGAAACATAGGAAGTACCTCTAAAACAGAAACTTACTTTAAATTTAAAACAATTTGTTTCTAAGCTATATTTAGAATATATTATTGCAATATACACCTAACATAATACATAGATAATTGAATGGTTTCGTATTTAATAATTTGTTAAATTTGTGAAGCTATACTTGTTGGAAAAACTATATGCACAGCGAAAGCATATTAAAATCATACAACTTACATGAATAATAGACAACACATTGTTTATACTAGAACAAGTACAATCATGTTAGGGCATATAAACTTTTTGAATTTAATTTCAGAATTACCTCTTGAAGCGTGAGCCGATACCTTCAAGTGAATCCACAAGCTAGTAGACAAGCTAGAAACTTCAAGCAAATTCATAAGCTAGTCCACAAACTAGGCCATAGTTCTGCGGTCTTCTACAGTAATCCCAAGTTCACTTCCGAACCCTCTCAATACTTGGGTAGACAAGTATTTTATGAAAAAAATTATTTTTCAAGGGTTAGAAGAATCCCTATTTATAGAGATTTCTTCTTAGTCCAAGTAAAAGGAATACCATGTCTTTCCTTAGAATAGAAAGACATGTACATCTCCCTTTCCTTAGAAAAGAAAAAAGTCATGTCCTTCTTCCTTTCCTTAGAATAGAAAAAGTGATATACTTCTCCCTTGCCTTAGAACATAGAAAGATACATACTTCTCCCTTTCCTTAGAATAGAGAAAGACACATACTTCTCCTTTTTCCCTTTACAATAAATTCTGAGTTCTATATAAATATGGGCACGGTAGGGATCACAGAATTAATTACCGAGGCTTCTTATTATGAAAGTAATTCCAAATAATTAATTTGAATTATTCTTACCATAATAAATTACAAATCATTCCACTAGAAATTCGTAATTGCACTCCTCTATTTATATTTCGAAATTTCCCATGTTAAGATTACAGATACTAATCAATAAATTAAATTACTGACGAACTTAATTCAATGATCAATTTCCTTTAGAGCATTGCTTAACTTATTTCATGTGTCGGATTCTTAAATCCACTTGCAAGGTTTAACACGATGAAAACTTTTAAGCTTCTCAAAAAGGCATATCATCAATCTCTATACCGAGACATGGATTCCATCAACTAACTTATTATTTCACCAATATATATTATCATTATCCAATCTATCAGGAATATTGACCCATCTTAGAATCTCACCGTTTAATAAATCAAAACAATGATTAACATATACAGATCATAATAGTTATATCAGGATTAAGAATATAAGTACATTTAATAGTTTAGAGAATATGCTTTTGTCAGTCAGTCTAAAGCAACTATCTCTACTCGGTCCCGTTCATACATACAAAATGCACTAGCACAAGAAGTTGAAACTATACCATTCCCATAATCAAGATAAACTACATATAATCTTGTGCTACAATCGTCCCGATGGCATGTCCAATTTCCATCTTAGATTGTGAACAAAATAAAAACTTTATACTTATAAGAACCGATGATTTAATCCGCTGTGTATAAGCTTAAACTCTATACACTAAATCATCTACTATATAAGTAAACAAGCACCATAAACGAATATATGATCTATAAAAATAAATAAATAATTATTCTATAATAAATACTATATCTAAACACGTGGTTAATAGTATTTATCCAAACAATCTCCCACTTAGACTTTTAACTATCACGATTGTTATAACGACTATATCTAAATGCATGGTTAATAGTATATACCCTAACAATCTCCCACTAAGATATTTAATCTTGAAAATTATTAGATTACTATTTTTAAACACATGATTAATAGTATATACCCTAACAATCTCCCTCTTAGACTATTAACAATGCATTTACAACTTTCACAAATATTCCTTTTATATTTCTTATCAAAAGGATCTTACTAAGTTAATTTCTTATGCAACTTCGTCTAGTAATGTTGAGTCGTAACTTATCGTTTTTGTATTAGATCTTCAGAGGTTTATCATGAAAGTCCTCTCAAATTTACAAAATCAATCAATCTTTGTTATGATTCTCCCACTATGACTAAGTATTACTACAATAGTCACACTTTCATGTTCTTGAGTCTCAATATTTTCCTCAAAACCTTTTGGTAATGAAATATTAACTACTTTTCATGTAGTGTTCTTTAATTTGTCCAACATCACTTTCACTACTTGAGGTAGTAGTATTGTTATGTCTAATAACGTTTCTCCCACTACGTAAATGCAATGGAACGTCAATTCTGACATACCAGTTAGATGTTCTTGAGTGTCTGAATTTACAACTGACTCATATGTTATTTCTTTTTTCAATTCTTGTAAAACTAGTTTACTTCTAGGAACATGGTTTACTAAATGATCCTTTTCTAGAAATCAGACAGTTGTGTTAACAAATGTCTTATTTTCTTTAGGACACTATAATAAACATTCTTTCATTCTTTAGGATATCTAATTAACACACACATTCTGTTCTTAATCCCAATTTTCTTATTCTCCCACTCAATACATGTGCTGAACAATTTTATATCTGAGATTAGACTTACGTCAAATCCAACTAGTTCTATAGTTGTTCAAGGTACTGATTTGAAAGAAATTGAATTCAGAATGTGATATGTAGTTATTAGTGTTAGAATATGCACAACGGAAGCTATATTCAGGATCACAAATCTTATATATAGACTAAACAATATAACATAAACGAATTTAGAAGAGCACTAACCTGTTGAAACTTCTACAAAAGTCATCCAGATGCCAAGGATCCAGAGCTACGATCTTCTCCTATTTCCTGATTGACTGTTACTACCAAGTTACTTGTGTGGGCAAGTATTACTTGTTTTTCAAAAGATGATTTCTTTCATGCCACATTCAGCCTATTTATCTAGTTTTCCAACTCAAGAATGAATAGGAAAAACGTCCAAATAAATTTCAGGCTTAATTAGCAATCAAGAGGATCATGAGAATAAATTGAGATAAAAACGTTTTCATCCATTAAAGGCCAAATGTTTTTGTAATAAGAACAAAAACGTTTTCATCCATTTAAGGCCAAACGTTTTTGTAATAAGAACAAAAACGTTTACATCCATTTAAGGCCAAACGTTTTTGTC